>NW_001890037.1:0-1838 GCF_000143565.1 Laccaria bicolor S238N-H82 | reverse complement strand
ATCAAAGTTGACTATGTTTGGGACAGGCCAGTAGTTATCAATGTGAAAGCAGACAGCGTAAAAGGCAAACTTGGTCGTGATGTCAAAAACTGGTCATGTCATGTCAATGACCTTGCAATTATGTCTTGAGATAGGACAGTAGGTATCAATATGAAAGACATAGAATGGCCTTTCCTAATGTGAAAGACAACTTGTGCATGATGTCAAATACTAATGCTGCAGCACTGGCAATATGATGGCAATCCTTCAACCTCATCCCCATAACATAGATAGGGCCAAGGACACCATAAACTACATGTCAACTACAAACTTTTTTAAATGAAAAAGCAGACACTACAAACTCTTCTAATAAAAAAGCACACACTACAAACTTTTGTAGTCTCAAAAAGCGGACACTACAAACTTTTCTAATGAAAAAGTGCAACACTACAAACTTTTGTAGTCTCAAAAAGCGGACACTACAAACTTTTCTAATGAAAAAGCGCAACACTACAAACTTTTGTAGTCTCAAAAAGCGGACACTACAAACTTTTTTAATGAAAAAGCGCAACACTACAACTTTTGTAGTCTCAAAAAGCGGACACTACAAACTTTTTTAATGAAAAAGCGCACACTACAAACTTTGTAGTCAAGATAACCTTTTGACTCTAACCCTAACTATGTAGTCTAAGTCCACACTTTTGTAGTCTAAGTTCGACTTTTGTAGTCTTTTGTAGTGTATTAGTAAACTTTGTAGTCTAATTTCGACTTTTCTAGTCTTTTATAGTGTGTCAGTAAACTGTGTAGTCTAAGTCCGACTTTTTTGTAGTCTATCAGTAAACTTGGTAGTCTATATCTGATTCTTATAGTACAGGATGCACCTTCCTTTTTTGGTCATTTTTCCCATGATACAATAATTGTAGCCCTTTCTTTTAGCTTTCTGAATATACTGAAATCATGTTATTTGGTTTTGTTTTCATAGAGAAAAACAAACAAAAAACAAAAAAAAACGTGACACTTTTGAAATTCCTTTACCTCATATCTCCACAACGGGAGCACTTCAGAACATAATTCACACAGATTCGGGAAGCTACAGTGTAGGGCTACAACTTTCGTTTTTTGACCATTTTTGGTAATTGGTCATGTGACCACCCTCCAGGGAAGCCCATTGCATGGACCCTGACATGTGGGATACATTTGAAAAATTGCAATGAAATATCCAGGGATACATTTGAAAAATCACAATGAAATGCCCAGGAATACATTTGAAAAATCACAATGAAATACCCAGGAATACATTTGAAAAATCACAATGAAATGCCCAGGGATACATTTGAAAAATCGCAATGAAATGCCCAGGGTATCTATTGAAAAATCGCAATGAAATGCGCCAGTTATCCATTGAAATTTTGCAATGAAATATCCAGGGATACATTTGAAAAATCACAATGAAATACCCAGGGATACATTTGAAAAATCGCAATGAAATGCCTAGGGTATCTATTGAAAAATCACAATGAAATATCCAGGGCTGCATTTGAAACTTCGCAGAAAATGCACTGCGTATCTATGGAAAATTCACTATGAAATACCCAGGCCTACATTTGAAATGCCTTTCAAAAAATCCTAAGCATTATAGATATGGCCACTAGGCTTAAGTCTAAGTTATAGAAATGACCCTCTAGGCTTGGGTCTAGGTTATAGAAATAAAGTGGTAGCCACTAGTGTGCGCGGTCCACGACACGGATGCTGTCCTCAAGTTGGGTGATCCGAGCCTTTGTCGCAGCTTCCTTGGTCGCTGCAACTGAGGCGGTAGCTGCAACAACAGCAGCTGCTGCCTCATTATCAGCCTTGACTTG
>NW_001890038.1:17078-17863 GCF_000143565.1 Laccaria bicolor S238N-H82 | reverse complement strand
CATTCTGGTCTTGGTAGGGTGGTTGTGTTGTGTTGGTCCAGTGTCGTCGTCGTCGTCTGGTCATGGGCCCCATTGTCCGTCATTTTGTCTTCGCGTTGTGGTAGTCCATTGACGTTACAGTGCACCGTGGTCGCGGTTGGTGGTAGGTTGGCATCCGTGGCGGTACTTCGTGGTCCATGGCCATGGCCGTGGTCGTCCGTTGTAGTGGTGGTTGCTTCGTGCTCGTCCGTCGTGGTGGCATGGCCGTCTGTCGTGGTCGTGGTCAATGAAGCATGACGACATCTGTGATCGTCGCTTGTCAGAACAAGGTGTGGAGAGGGAAGCACCGTAGACTTACCTGGGATCAGTTTCTGCATACAATTTGCATCGGTTGGAGAAAGGGAGATGAGTGAGCGGCAGAGGGGGCAAGGACGGTTACTGGGGATTATGTTAGTTGGTGCTGGTGTTGGTGATGGGCGCTCGTCGCCCGTTGTCGTTTGAGTGACGGGACATGGGAAACATACGAAGAGGTCGGTGTATATGTTGGAGGGGGAGGAAGACGTACCCTTGACGACAAGGATGATCGATGCTCGGCGCCGAAGCTGTTGGATGTGGTGGTTGTTGGATGTGGTAATGGTGGCCACTGGGCTGGTTTTGGATGTGCTGGCCGGCTGATGATGGGACTCGGGCAGTGCGTCAGGTGGGTGATGGTGGGCGGTCGCCGTCATTGGTGGAGGTGGTGGTGGAAAACCGTCGTTGCAGACCCTTGTTGTGGGCTCTTGGTGTCGCCGTCGACGCTCACACGC
>NW_001890038.1:5402-10624 GCF_000143565.1 Laccaria bicolor S238N-H82 | reverse complement strand
GCCGTCGTTGACATTTGAAAGCTGAGGGTGTCTTTCCTGTCCCAAAGTATGAAGACGACTTGAAGGTCTTCCGTGTTCCTTCACCCACGGGTACCTTCCACAGCGGCCCTTTTTCTTATGACTGCGACTGCACTGAAATGTTGTGCCGCATCGCTCCTTTGGGCGTCCCTTGGCATGACGAGAAGGGCGATGACCATTTCCTATTTGTCACTACCTTCATTGGTTTCCAATGGGACATCCCACAGAAACTTGTCAGTCTTCCCGATGACAAGCGTCTCAAATTCCACGAATGCGTCAGGCATTTTCTCAATGATTTCCAAGGTCATCCTTGTCTCTCATTTATTATTGCTCCTGTTCTTAACCAATTCTCAGGTCGTCGTTGTCATTTACTCGACATCGAGAAGATCCATGGCTCCTTATGCCATGTTGCATTTGTCTATCTTGATGGCCGCTCCCGCCTTCCTTCTCTGTCGAACTTCGCATCCTCCTTTCACAACAACGAACTTCTAACAAAATATCCACCTCACTCAATGATGACGGATTTGGCATGGTGGCTTCAAAAGCTCAATGACAGGAGCGTTACATGTGCCTTGCGCCCTCGCGGCCCTCTTCAGGATCTCCACCTTTTCGTTGACGCCTCCACATCCTGGGGGATCGGTATCATCATCAGTGACCGTTGGGCTGCATTCCAACTGTCCCCAACTTGGAAAGTTGCGGGGAGGGACATCTGCTGGCTTGAAATGGTCGCAATTGAACTACTTGCCTATTTTCTGGAGGAACTTGGTCTACATGACTGCCACCTCCTGGTCCACTCTGACAACCAGGGAACTATTGGCACCTTGGATAAGGGCCGTAGTCCCAATTCTCACATTAACCTCTCCGTTCGCCGCACGTACCTCGTTCTTTCCCACTTGTCAATCTCTCCTAAAATCATTTACATCGACTCAGTTGCTAATCCAGCTGACCCTATCTCATGCAGAGATCTCGGGGAGGCTGGAAAGCGTGTTTCCCATAACTTCAAGCTCCCTGATGAGCTTACTGATTGTTTTCTTCATGTTTAGCCTCGACCGTAAACTTACCTCGTCGACACGTGTCGCCGAGAGACCCGTGGGTCAGATAAAATCTCCCAGCTCTATCTCACCGCACCCCACGCGTTCTCAAAACTCCTTCCACCCTTTTCTACGACCTTCCCCTCTCACTGACTGCACTTCTGAACTGTTTCCCTCCCAACCCTCCTCGCCACTTGAATCCTCCACTTCCCAACCTTCCACTTCCTGCTCTCGCATTATACGTCCTCGCAAACCCCAATCTGGCCAATCTATTGTCCACAACAACCTCTGTCCTCGTGTTCCTGCTGCAGACCACATCTTCTCATGGTGAACACCTTTCGGCTCTCGTCATCATGCCGGCATTGCCAGAAGACTCCCTGCTCCTCTCGTCGAATCTGCGCTTATGGCCGTCCGGGGAGCTCTAGCTCCCAATACCAAATCAACTTATGGCGCAGGCCCACTTCGCTTCACACAATTCTGTGACAAGTGGGGTATTACTGAAGAGGCTCACATGCCAGCCGACTATGCTCTCCTTTGTGCATTTATTGGTGAATATAAAGGCCTCCAATCCGGCAACACCATTCGCTCCTGGCTAGCTGGATTACGAAGCTGGCACCTCATCAATCATGCCCCCTGGTATGGTGACGACGACTGGCTACATCTTGCTCGCATCTCTGCCAATGGCAAAGAAGGTACAAAGCACAAACTCATCAGCAAAAGTTCAGGTTCCACGTAAGGCCATAAATGGCCATGAGAGGCGCCAATAGGCCATGAAAGGTTAGCCCCCCTTCTATGGCCAAGGTTGGAACCTCGGCTTACATCCCTGGTGATAGGCCTTGCATGGCACCGGTTTCTTGCATGGCTCCTGACACCATGCGAGGCCATACTAGGCCATCCTAGTGAACCGTTTCCATACAATCTTAGCTAGATCTTGAATTCTTATTTTAAATTCTGATCACTTCATATGAAATACGGCGAAATACAACATGTATTTCTTGTAGCATCTAATACAAAGTCTGAAAACGACACAAGAATGGCAGGCAGCAAGAGAAAAGATTGGAAGGATGGAGAAAAAAAAAGAAAGCAATATATACATGCGGAAGACCGTGAGCAAGTGGGTGACATAAAAAACAGTAGTCTGGAAGATTGATCAATGAGCCAGTGTAGAGTCGAAGAAAAGCGAATGAAAACACCTTGAGTAAATGTTGGCAGTTATCGTTCTCTTCGATGTCATGCCGCTCGTCATCTGCTTAGACGACAGAGGCATGCGAGGTGAGCCGTCGTCATCACCAGTTGAAACCCTTTGCTCCTCACATCGCTCTCTTGGCTGATTAAGGCTACTCCTGCGATGTAGCCGCTTACCATGGAAACCGCCAGTATATGCGTCTTGAGGAGACGAATCAGGATGATCATGACAATGACACTCAGCATACCTTCTCAACGGGCGTTGACGAGAGGTGAAGTTGCTCACCATCGGTGGTGGTGGTGTGCGAAGAGTTGCGGTGATGGCTGCGGCTGCGAGGAGCTTGCGTGTAACCAAGGCGACTTTGACTGCTATGGCGCGGAGGGTGGCAACGACTCGGAGGGCATATCCCCTGCATGCGTGAATTGGGTACAAGGGGACGATACGGTGCTAACGAATGCATTGTTAGCAAATTACTACCTAGAGAGTCATAAAGCGTGTACATACCGTGCAAATCCAGTCTCCCAAGCGATATGACATCGTTTTGACGGTATCGACCAATAATCCGCGCCGTCATCGGCCTGGGCATCGGGGAAGACACCAAGCATTCGAGCACTGTCAGAATTGGAAGATACATCACATATATGCGCATGTATGCCACGAAAAACACTTACTTGGCAAGAGAACGCGTAGCAAAGCATCGGGGTAAATGGTAGTCGATTGAATACCTACATTGGAAAGTCAAATCTTTGAGATAAGTAGCATATATGCTCAGATAAGTAGCATATATGCTCAGATAATTACTCACTCGCTCAGAGAATCTGCGCCCATGATGTCTCCTTCTCAACACCAGACAATACAAGCGAATTGCTCAAGCTCACTGCGGTGTCGCTGAGCGGGGTACAGCACAGCCAGGAGTTGTAGCGTTGAGCCGTCGTCGTCGTCGTCGCCGGGAGGGAAGGAGTCAGGAGCGGGGGAGTGGGGAGGCGGTGGTGGTGGTCAAGAACAGAGAGCAAAGTTCCAGTGAAACATGTGATTAGTGTCATGTGATCAATTAGATAAGTCCAATCAAAGTCCGACGTACCTCTACATCGCTTTCATCGCTTTACTTCACACCACATTACCCCGTCGTATGTTCGTCACAACCCACCTCGGTGAGACACAGGACGACTACGGAACAACAACGTGAAACGACAATGACACAGCGAGGAGGACACGAGGAGGACACGGTAAGCTCACCTCACCCCCACCACTCGTCTCTCTAACACGGAATCCAGGTGCCACGTCGCTGACAGCGACATGTCAACCACACGACGACGAACGGCATGTGTATTTCAGGACACCAAGGTAAGTACCCCTGTCTCACGTTCGTCCCAACACAGCTCGCTGAGACTCAGGACAACGACGGAACGATGATGTGGGACAACGACGACGCGACGATGAAAACACAAGACGAGGACACGGGATGAGGACGCGACAGCGACAAGGACACGGGATGGCTATGAACCGATGACGAGGGCACGCTATAATCCAGGTGAGTAGCAACATGACTTCGCTCTCTCTCCTTTTTTCACACCAGAAGCAGGGGCGATGGACGGTGACGACGCATTTTGTCGTCACTGTTCATATTATTCCGGGTGAACATCATGACTCCCCTCCCCATCTCCTACCAACGGCGACGTGGCGACCAACAACAGATCAACAACAACGACTATGGACAACGAATGACGAAGAAGGGTGACAACAAAGATGATCGGCAACAAATGACCACGACCACCACCAACGATGATGAATAACCCCCCGAGAACGAACCATGACCGCCAACGATAACACGAATGACAACTACAACGATGACAACAACGATGACCGACTACGACAACGACAATGGATTTAGTTATAGTAGTTGTTAGTATGTTCTCAATATGTCTAGAATACTTTTTCAATGTTCAGTGCCGTAGGCATGGTCCTAAACTTTGGTCAATATAACTAAAGAACGGAACAAAAATATTGGTCAACCAAAATAGCTGAATCCTATCCTAGGAGTAGTACAAGCATGCTAGGCCGGTGATAGGCTACCAACCGACATAAATGGATGATAACACCCACTAGTGGCTACCACTTTATTTCTATAACCTAGACCCAAGCCTAGAGGGTCATTTCTATAACTTAGACATAAGCCTAGAGGCCATATCTATAATGCTTAGGATTTTTTGAAAGGCATTTCAAATGTAGGCCTGGGTATTTCATAGTGAATTTTCCATAGATACCCAGCGCATTTTCTGTGAAATTTCAAATGCAGCCCTGGATATTTCATTGCGATTTTTCAATAGATACCCTGGGTATTTCATTGGGAAATTTTCAAATGTCACCCTTGGTATTTCATTGCGATTTTTCGCATTTCATTGCGATTTTTCAATAGATACCCTGGGTATTTCATTGTGATTTTTCAAATGTAGCCCTGGGCATTTCATTGCGATTTTTCAAATGTATCCCTGGATATTTCATTGCAAAATTTCAATGGATACCTGGCGCATTTCATTGCGATTTTTCAATAGATACCCTGGGCATTTCATTGCGATTTTTCAAATGTATCCCTGGGTATTTCATTGCAAAATTTCAATGGATACCTGGCGCATTTCATTGCGATTTTTCAAATATATCCCTGGATATTTCATTGCGATTTTTCAATAGATACCCTGGGTATTTCATTGCGATTTTTCAATAGGTACCCTGGGCATTTCATTGCAAAATTTCAATGGATACCTGGCGCATTTCATTGTGATTTTTCAATAGATACCCTGGTTATTTCATTGCGATTTTTCAAATGGAGCCTGGGGCATTTCATTGTGATTTTTCAATAGATACCCTAGGCATTTCATTGCGATTTTTCAAATGTATCCCTGGGTATTTCATTGCAAAATTTCAATGGATACCTGGCGCATTTCATTGCGATTTTTCAATAGATACCCTGGGCATTTCATTGCGATTTC
>NW_001890038.1:2409-3887 GCF_000143565.1 Laccaria bicolor S238N-H82 | reverse complement strand
TCTTAAAACATAATTATAAGTTCATGTGGGGATATGGCTGAAGGATTGACATGACATGACCAGTTTTTGACATCATGACCAAGTTTGGCTTTCACACTGTCTGCTTTCACATTGATAGCTACTGGCCTGTCCCAAACATAGTCAACTTTGATACAGGTCTTTGAGGGCTGTATCATGATGGGCTGATTCATCCTTTGAGGTGTCTTTAAGACAGGTCATGTTGTAAGTTGACCATGTATTGAGTAAATATCAACATGAATAGCCTTGAAAGCCAACTTGGGCATGATGTGAGGAACTGATGATGTGGCAATAGCAATATGTAATGTCATGTCAATCCTTCAGCCATATCCCCATATGAGCTTACAATTATGTCTTGAGATAGGACAGGAGGTATCAATATGAAAGACATAGAATGGCCTTTCCTAATGTGAAAGACAATTTGTGCATGATGTCAAATACTAATGCTGCAGCACTGGCAATATGATGGTAATCCTTCATCCTCATCCCCATAACATAGATAGGGCCAAGGACACCATAAACTACATGTCAACTACAAACTTTTCCAAATGAAAAAGCAGACACTACAAACTCTTCTAATAAAAAAGCACACACTACAAAACTTTGTGGTCTAAAAAAGCACACACTACAAACTTTTGTAGTCTCAAAAAGCGGACACTACAAACTTTTCTAATAAAAAAGCGCAACACTACAAACTTTTGTACTGTACTAATACGACCATGACTTCGCATCACGCATCACAGAGGTCATCGAAGGAAGTGAAGTGAGGGTGATGTCACGCATCACCCCGGTTTTCGAAGTCATTTTTTCCTATTCTAAAATGGCTGATTTTTCTGGCGCCTGCGGCGCTCATAGGCATGTAAACGACACGGTGTATATGTTATCTACTTTCTATGGCAACCAAACAAGAGCTGTGGTTCCAGGGCGTTGATGCCAGAATGGGTGTTATGGGTCTCAGGAAGCTGTCTCGGTAGGGGAAATTTCAAGAATTGTGTCACGGAGAGCATTGGAGATGGGAGGAACTCGGCGCGCATATGTGGTGGGATTTTTTCCGGGAACATGATGAACAAGAGAGAGAATAAACTTTTTTTCATTCAACATCGGTTTACACAGTGGGCAACGCATCAGTAATTAGAGTTGCTTTTAGAGTTGATTTTAAGACGATGGGTCCCTGTTCGGGTCAACTGCAGAAGCGCCGAAGCCATCACACTCTTCGTCACGCATCACATCGGCTGTTGAAGCGGCGAAGAGATGGTGAAAATGTGTCATGCCCCATAGGGCCCGAGGACTTGGTCGTATTAGTACAGTATTTTTGTATTTTGCATACCATTCCATGAGATCAAAATCCTAGCTTCTATAACTTTGTATATAGCTTTCTAACAACAATTATAACAATCTCCTGGGAGCCAATTTTGAATTTCTACTCTGGAGTTGCATATCTTCCATCTTCCAGTCCCCGT
>NW_001890038.1:0-1788 GCF_000143565.1 Laccaria bicolor S238N-H82 | reverse complement strand
TATCTATTGAAAAATCGCAATGAAATGCCCAGGGCTACATTTGAAAAATCGCAATGAAATACCCAGGGATACATTTGAAAAATCGCAATGAAATGCCCAGGGTATCTATTGAAAAATCGCAATGAAATGCCCAGGGTATCTATTGAAAAATCGCAATGAAATACCCAGGGATATATTTGAAAAATCGCAATGAAATGCACCAGGTATCCATTGAAATTTTGCAATGAAATACCCAGGGATACATTTGAAAAATCGCAATGAAATGCCCAGGGTATCTATTGAAAAATCGCAATGAAATGCACCAGGTATCCATTGAAATTTTGCAATGAAATATCCAGGGATACATTTGAAAAATCGCAATGAAATGCCCAGGGCTACATTTGAAAAATCGCAATGAAATACCCAGGGTATCTATTGAAAAATCGCAATGAAATGCCCAGGGTACCTATTGAAAAATCGCAATGAAATACCCAGGGTATCTATTGAAAAATCGCAATGAAATGCGCCAGGTATCCATTGAAATTTTGCAATGAAATATCCAGGGATACATTTGAAAAATCGCAATGAAATGCCCAGGGCTACATTTGAAAAATCGCAATGAAATGCCCAGGGATACATTTGAAAAATCGCAATGAAATGTCCAGGTATCCATTGAAATTTTGCAATGAAATACCCAGGGATACATTTGAAAAATCGCAATGAAATACCCAGGGTATCTATTGAAAAATCGCAATGAAATGCGCCAGGTATCCATTGAAATTTTGCAATGAAATACCAAGGATACATATTGAAAAATCGCAATGAAATGCCCAGGGCTACATTGAAATTTTGCAATGAAATACCCAGGGTATCATTTGAAAAATCGCAATGAAATGCCCAGGGCTACATTTGAAATTTCGCAGTGAAATGCGCCAGGTATCCATTGAAAAATCGCAATGAAATACCAAGGGTGACATTTGAAAATTTCCCAATGAAATACCCAGGGTATCTATTGAAAAATCGCAATGAAATATCCAGGGCTGCATTTGAAATTTCGCAGAAAATGCACTGGGTATCTATGGAAAATTCACTATGAAATACCCAGGCCTACATTTGAAATGCCTTTCAAAAAATCCTAAGCATTATAGATATGGCCTCTAGGCTTATGTCTAAGTTATAGAAATGACCCTCTAGGCTTAAGTCTAGGTTATAGAAATAAAGTGGTAGCCACTAGTGCTCACATTCCCACAAACCAACAGGACAAGCCAAAAAAGCCAGTTACAATCAACTGGCGCGACATTCAGGCCGATATCAAGCATCCCCCGATGTCTAGAAAGAAGCCAGGAGAGGACGATGATATTGCTGAAGACGACAAACCCAGCAGCACCAACACCGTTGACCCAGAGAACGATCCCATGGCCTGGCTAGACGATGGTTTGCCTGATTTATCTGGATCACAACACGCCTACTTTGACCTCCAGACCCAATTCGACATCTCTCGTTACATCGGCGTTTTGGCGGATAGCGTGTCAGATGGCTCTAAAACAACATCCACCAATCCAGGCCAGGACCACACGGCAAAGACAAGTTTGGATAGCGTGGACGCTGGTATTCTAGCGCCTGAAGAGGGAGAATGGACGACGTGGGATTGAAGAATGTGTACATACCTAATTCACACAAATTAGCTAATTTGCACTGTTTGGCGAGGCTAATTTGCGCAAATTTGCCTTGGCTCCCGGGGGCTGCGCCCCCAAACCCCTGCCTGCAAATTTGCCGAAAATTAGGGTGCAAATTAGGGCCTCTTTGAGG
>NW_001890039.1:13296-17798 GCF_000143565.1 Laccaria bicolor S238N-H82 | reverse complement strand
TAGACATGCCGCCGCTCGTTGACAATTCGGCCGGATCGATGACATACACCTTCTTTACGGACATGACTCCCATGTCGTTCGCCAATTCCGACCCGCCTCAAGCCAGCACCTCTGCCGTTCAACTGCATTCGAGGATCACTCCGCCGGCGTCACCCATCACACCTGACGACCAGACCACACTGCGAGCACCTCACCCAACTACGCGTCCTCATGGCAAGAGACGTGATGCGTCGTACATTCCCCGTCCGCCAAACGCCTTTATTCTCTTTCGGTCGTCCTTCATTCGGAGTGAGCAGGTCCCCGGGAAAGTAGAGGGCAATCACAGTACACTGTCCAAAATTATTGGTACGTCTTCGTGATGTCTATTTCAACCACAAATTTTGATTCCATCATCAATAGGGATGTACTGGAAATCTTTGTCGCGCGAAGAACGCGAGAGCTGGGAAGCTAAAGCCGTAATTGCTCAAGCTGAACACCGTAAGAAGTACCCTGATTGGAGGTTCCGACCTGGGGCCAACGCGATGGCGAAGCTCAAGATCAAGGATGGCGGTACAGTCATTCGAAGAAGAAGTGCTCGAGGTCGCACAAAGGACCCCCCTGACGATGGTGATGTCGGCGCAGGGGACGAAACGGAGGATTCAGCAAAAGGCAGGGATAAAGGGAAACGCAAAGCGCAGGCAAAGGGGAAGGAAGAATCGAGGTGCGAAAAAATTGCGAACTTGCTTGTCGAGGGAAAGAAGGGCGCGGATTTGGAGAAGGCTGTGAAACAGTGGGAGGGAATGATGAGCCAGAAAGAAAAATCCGCGCTCTTGCCTTCATCCTCGTCCACCAGACCCCGCCGCTCTCGAAAGACGACAATCCCTGCCGTCGATTCTATCCCTCCGGTCATCGAGACAACTCCAATGCAAGATGTTTCTCAGCCAGACTCTACCTCTACTCAAATCCAATCCGACGACTCTTCCCCCCTTCCCGTCGGGCTCTCCGCAGTCCCGCTAACTCACATGTTCAAACGCTCTCTCTCCCTTCCGTCAAGCAACCCGCGCTTAACACTCCCTGAATCTACAATCACTCTTCCATCTGACACCGCGTCGCCAGGAGACTGGGAAGCCAGCAGGATTGGTACACCAGGCACACCATCATCGCGTCGCCATCCCCACTCTCAAAGTACGACCACAGGAAATACCGCCGCCTCATTCCCACTCCTCTGCACTCCCTTTACGCCACAAGCATCCTACGTCCCTCGGCATCTCCAGTGGGAGGATGAAGAAGCGCGTCGAAGGAGTGAGTTATCCCAAGAGGGCGAGTATTGGTGGCCATCGTCGGGTTTGGAGGACCAGATCGCTGACTCGGGCTGTGAGCGGCCGATGATCGTCACGTCTGATGGGATGGGATATGAAGATTCTGTCGGACAGTTCGATCATCAGTTCAACGAGGTGCGCCGCTGTGCCTTGCTTCTTGTCTTTTTGACAGCTGACCTTGAATTTTGTTCACTCAGCAATACGGTGCGTCTCTCGAACCCCCAAACGATGGCAGCGAGCTCGTCACCTGGTCAACAAACCCCAATCGTCAAGGCCTCGTCGCCGTCATACAAGATCCTCATATGCATTCCGAGACCGACGTCCCTCACTCGTCCCCTCTCCCGCCACCTGTGTCGACAGACCCCTCAAATTACTTCTACACCTCCCCATCCGCTCCGCTCCCCGCTTCGTCATTTTCCACCTTGTCTGGTTGGGCTGGCGATTATAAGTATGACGAAACTTCGCATCGACAAACTTCATCAGCCGCTAACGCGACGGCGTCAGCACCAATCCCGGCATGGTACGAAGCCCCTGGTTGGGAGGCACATCAACATCAGTTCAACCATCCTAATCTCTACTTTAGCCCGGACGATTGGGATCGGATAGAGGTGAACCATGAGGAAGATCGCCACATTGGAAGACGATCGTGATATCTGCTGTCGTTCTGGGTTAATATTTGTTCTCTTTCTTCCACTCTCTCTGCCGTTTTTTTCCTTACTCTTCGACGTCGTCTCTTCGAACACATCTTGGCAAATCATTGTAGCTATTATTGTCTCCTCTTTCTTGTTCCATTGGCATCACAACATGTAGATATGTATCAACTTACATTATTCATTTTCACTGTACCTCTCATCCATTCATTGCACATAAGTACTATAGAAATTTTGAATCATTTGAAAAGTTAACACACGAGGTGCAAGGCAAAATCGTAAAAAAAATCGAGAATTGATCCGACAACGCCGATAATAACTACAAATGACAACGGGTTTCTCCGGTGTGTTGCTTCTCTCTGGTTTCTCTTCACGAACGAATATATGAGGATACGAAAGTACTACCTCGCGGTCTATGTACTTGGATTCCGATAAAGCAAATTTCACCTGTTACGAGATGTCTCCGTCAAGAATTCTGGAGATCTCGAAGAACAACTAGTCCAGGAGAATCCAGTTGCAGGTGGCCAAAAGTATGCTGCGCGCCCATTCTGGACAAACAGTGTCGCCGAGTGGTTTCTTGACCGAGGAACTCCAGTTAAGTACGCTTTCTCGAGCTTGAGTCCGTCAACTTAGGTCCGCTCCGTTTGACTGAAAAGTTTGTGGCACCTGATCGAATTGGACCATCAGGTCCCCCGGTATACTTTCTAGATGATGAGCAGGTGAGCTACCAGCATCAGATATCGAAGTTTTCTTCGTCGTTCATTCTTCTCCCTCATTAAACCCGTGTTCCTCGTTGAAGTTCAAGCCGCCATCATACCGATGACAAGTTCGACATAAAGGAGATTCATCACGCTCTACGTATCAGTATCATCAACGGGGACACTCTGGTAGACGACATGTTCTTAACCGATGGATCGCGGTTCGCAAACATTAACTACAGCTCTCACGTAAACTTAGCGCCTCGCCATACTTCTCAAAGGTTGACCTATAGATTCGCATAAGGGACGCAAATCCGGATGGACAGTGGAATGTGACCAGCGTCGCAATAATGGTTGGTGGGTTGATCAACCGTCATTCACCAATGATGCCATTGCCGCTGAGGGAGGTCGCCATATGGTATTGCACGTGGTGCTATCCGCATGACGACCCTGTGTGTATGCAACGCCTTTTCAACGCGCCAAAAAACAGTCCAACGAAAATATAAAAGCATTAGGTGTGGGCTTCCTTTCTATCAATCGCATCATGCAGACTTTCCCCATCCTCGTAGCTCTTGCCTTAGCTGGCTCCGCGGCTTCTCAGCAAATTTGGGATATTGTGAGTGTCGCTCCTCAATTTTCCTTCGCTGCACATACACGCTTCTGATCTGATAGTGGCAAACAACATGGGATCGTTCAAAGCTCTTCAGCTCTTTGTCTCCTACTTCCCCCATCAACTTCGTCATGCCAGGTCCGATTGGCAGCGCGGATATCATCCTCAACGATGCAATTAAATTTCAGACTATTGCCGGTTTTGGAGGCTCCCTCAGTAAGTCGATCAACCGTTGTGCTACATCGACTACTTTATCCAATCCCCATTTCACAGCCGACTCATCTGCTCTCGTTTTGAACAACTTGAAGGTCGACGGAACCACATACCTATTTGATCGCTCTCATAGCTTCCTTTAGTCAACCAACTCTCAAAATTACTGGACGTTGCTGAATCATATGTTCTCCCCAACGTATGCCGCTAACGCCGCTGGTCTCAATTATATTCGTGTTACAGTCGGAGCTTCTGATTTTTCTGCGAACCGTGAGTCAATCGAAGCCTCAAGCTCCCTCTGACGCTGATCATAGAATTTTAGTTTATAGTCTAGATGACAGCAGCGGTGATACATCTTTCAGCAACTTCAATATCAACAAGGTCCCATCCTATGTTTTTTCCGTTCTCAAGGATATTCGGGGGATCAATTCTAATCTGAAAGTCCACATTATCCCATGGTCCCCAGTAAGTGCACCAGCTCTTCCCTCGACATTGACTCACTTCTTTCTAGCCAGGTTGGATGAAGGATAGTGGGAGTATGAATGGCGGATCCTTACAGTCAAAATACGTCCCTGCTTGTAAGAACTTATCATCCGCTACCGCATTCTATCTCTTATCTGCTTTACAGATCCTACGTACCTTCTCAAAGCCGTACAAGGTTTCCAAAGTCAAGGTATCGCCATATATGCAATATCTATTCAGGTATGGTGATCGATATTTATCTTCGAATTCGAGTTGGCCTCAGTCTTTCAGAATGAACCCCAGAATAACAACCCTACATACCCCACCTGCACAATGTCGCCCGCTGTTGAAGCTCTAATTGGCGCCGCACTGCGCACGCTCCTCAATATCAACGGTCTTTCAACTGTAAGAGTCATTGGTTACGAGGTATGTACCTCATTCCTTATTATTTCCAAGCACTCTAATGACAAGATTTACAGCATAACTGGGATGACGCTGGGGAATACCCAGTGGCTCTGGTACGTACAACTGCAGTTCCGTGAACTTTACTTCAATTCCGTTCTCAGATGGAGGA
>NW_001890039.1:11338-13246 GCF_000143565.1 Laccaria bicolor S238N-H82 | reverse complement strand
CTCATAGAACCCAAGAACAGCAGAAGATCCAGGGTACGTTTTGACACGAAGCGAACAAGGACAGTCCGTGCGTTTGTTTGTAACCTTTCGATGCCATTCAGGGTGCTTTTTTTGATAGGTCTTAGCACCGCCGGTTCCATGTCGTGAGCATAGGTAATAGAAAGTTGCCTTAAAAGTAGTGCCGTCGCCATGAACAGTCTTTGAAAGCCGCAACTCAACTGTTTTCTCCTTCTGCTCATCCTTCAGCCAAGAATTGAACTCCTCCCAGCTTTCCCATCTATTTTTAAACTTATCGCGAGCCAAATCATATTCCAAGGAGCCCAGGACTTGCCCAGGACAGGTCCCAAAGAAGGCGGTGGCGTGTGCACTCGAAAGTTCAGGAATCCGCTATTGGCACTGAAGGAGGAAGGGCAAGGTGTGGAGAAAGAGGATAGATTATTGGACAAATTCTGCATCAAGTCATTCACACCAGGTAGCGGCGCCGGCAGAGGTACAGGAGACTGAGTGGTTGCTTGTTGCGATTCCTCGGTCAATTGCAAGGAGTTTCAGAGCATGGAAATCCACCGGAGAGCTGTCCTGAACGAGGGATGGCCTGGCGGAGTGGGCGTTTTGCGGTAGTGACGATAACATTGCTTTGCCGATGGCTGGAGGAAAGAGCGATTCGAAGGAAGGCGACTCAATGGGGCGGGAGCGAGTTTAAAGGCGTGGTAAGACATTATTATGGGAAAACAGACATAGAAAAAGAAGAATAAATAGGGTATCGCCAAGAACAAGGATGAGCGGGATGGATGAGGTAGCGCTGAAGTTAGACGCGTAGCGACTTTCCCGCTGGATATGTGACGTTTTACCACTTTGAGAAATAAGGTTTTCGGCGGAATCTCAAAAGTGGTGTGAATAAAGAATCGCAATGAGGCTTGATCAGGCTTGATCGAGTCACGTCACGCTCCGTTACTTATCTCCAGCTCAATCTAGATTTGATCGTCAGATTCATCCACAACGTCCACGGCGACATAGTTCTTGGTGTGGCTGTTTGCTACTACGTTCAGATTTTAGCCGCTTTATCTCAACGCTGACGGAGGTGTAGCACAACCAAGTAAGCCTTTGCGTGCACATCTGCGACCTTGGTAAGGTAGCCTTTTGAAAATGAGGGATGCATAATTCTTCGGAATCACTTTCCGATGGAATTTCACTTCTTCAATTCTCAATTCTGAATATGCTTCAAGTCTACAAGTTATCAGATGTCTTCGTTCTTCACGACAAATCAAACCCAGCGCCAGAGCTTATAGCTTGAAGCAGCTTTGACTTCAATATTCTCGCGTTTGGATACCTCGGAAGCTGGTCAAGGGTCAATATCAGAAAGATGTAAATTGGTATAAAAACGCACCTTCAGGAGATTGATACAGGTGCTGGCAGTGGGCAAACGCTGTGGGTCGGCGCCAGCATCCCGAATGCTAAAATTAGGAACGAGTTCTTTGAATCCGCTAGAATATCGTGAGAATGAGGGAAAGTACACGAACAGGAGCGGAGGCAAGATGAACCTACAGAAGTGGGGGCCGACTGCAGCTGGTAACGAATCTTAGCAATGCGCGACGTTGATCTTGGTCAAATGTATTGACAACCTGAAGGGAAGGTATCAACGGAAGTCACAAAATGATATGGGCGAAATGAGAGCATACATTCCAAAAATCGACAATGTTCTCGTGCTTGTCGTCGTATAGCCCACCATAATTTGTGTGCCGTCGTAGATCATCGAGATCGATCAAGGAATTGACGCCACCGATGAGTATTTGAACTTCTTGCTGATTGAACATTCTGTCCGATGTGGTTTTAATTTGCACAATCGCAAAGAGAAGGAAAGGGGAAATGGGCACCTGAGCCATTTAGGATCAATCATTTCGCTCAAGCCCT
>NW_001890039.1:6436-9888 GCF_000143565.1 Laccaria bicolor S238N-H82 | reverse complement strand
CAACGTAACGCATAACGCTGGCCCGATTTTGTTGCTTATTTCAGGTAAAGTAACGCGTAACGCTGGCCCTGTTGCTATGAAAATGACCAAAAAAAAGTCCATTTTTACGAAATTTTCTGTCCCTGCGGGGCTACAGATACTAAAATATAGGTAAAGTCTGGTAGAATACCCCAGCATTTTTAGCATTATTGTATGCCTAGCCGACCGTCCACTTCTGTAACATCGTCTACCAAAATTTCCGGGGAGTTGCCTATCGGACCAAAGTAACACGTAACGCCTGGGTCCGTTGCCGAAAAAAAACCTTCGGGACGCGTAACGCTCCGTCCGCTGTTGCCACCATACAGTTCGGTACAGTATGCTGTCACCAGTCGAAAGTGGGTCGGGAAACCATTCCCGCATGGCATCCGGCGTAATTGGTAGAGATTAAACAGTCTCTTCCAGCCCTCTTTTTAAGAGGCCTGATCGCGTTCTAATTTTTGGAGCTCAATGGTGTGGTTAATGGGGAGCAGACTTTGATGCAGCTCCCAGTTGAACGCAAAGGAGGGGGAGAAAGCGCCGGAGATCGAGAAGGCTGACGTTAGAACTCTCTCTCCAAGATAGGTTGCGCTACCTTTATTAACCCTGCGAGAAACCAGTCCACAATCTAGCAATCCGCGACGACTGAGACCACGACATAGGACGTTATCAAGGAAGTCTTCAAAGCACAGCTGACGGTGATTACTTGGTGATGACGTCGAGTTTTCAAGATAATGCAACAGAGAGACAGATAGGAAGTCAATTGACGAACATTCCTTTGATGGCCATAAATCTGCAAAATGGCCTACACGTCGCAGTTGTCAAGTACAAGATGAGGAGAGGACAAAAGTCACGTGTGTATACTATGAGCTTGGAATGTTTACGTAACCGTGACAGTGATCATCTCACCATTTGCACCGTGCGCGTTTCCACCACAAACCATACTGTATCCGCATTTTCTAATATCACTAATTCTTATAGAATACCATGACCACAACCTAGGGTTGCAGGTCGTAAGATCCTCGATTCCCATCCCAGCTATTTGCTGGGACTGGTACGATGGCAAGCGCGAGACAGCGTGCTTGACGGGTCACCTCTCTACCACCTACCATCGCGAAGCAATACGGATGGCGTCCAGTTGTGAGGATACATGCGTGCGGAGAAAACATGCAGACCCATCGGTCTGGTGTGGGTTTATCGAGTAGCAAGTGTTGCTGCCGAAAAAGAACTAAAGGAGTACAACTTAAAAGCAAAGGTACGACAACTCCCCCTTGACCTCGTCATGCGAATTGGCTCTTACCTTATCGTATGTAGCTCCGCATTCAGCGATACTTGAAGAGTTCATAACCCTTGAAGAGGATTTCGAAGGCAGCGTTTCGCCAAGACGCACAAAGAGAATGATCACTCTCAATGTAAGAGGATTTACACGTTTACTGGCCCCGCCGTCGTGATTATGTTCAATTCTCTTACGCGGAATAGTTTGAAGTGGATGACTCGTCTTCGGCCCACTGGCATGCGTGGATATCGTTGAGCTTCAAGATCACTAGAGGGTTGTTAAAGAGGCGACGACAACGCCAGAGGATGTCAAGAAAGGGTGAGTTCTCTTGGAGCTCTTAGATTTACGAAACTTATTCTTGCCTTCAAATTACCTGCCATTAGTAAGTATTTGCTTTTTAACATCTCAGCTGATCCCGAGCATTCAAATCTAGATCTTTCACAATTTGTAACCCGAATGAGGCACTCTCTCAATGTATTCATGACCTACATGGTTAAACCGTCCAAAGAAATCATTCGTGATGAAGGGCGCTTGACTGGCTTGTTGTGTTTCGGTCCGTGACAATAACAATAATAACAATAACCGCCGACAAACGCGCCTCTCAGCTCCAACCTTTGTCTCGTTGGAACAAAAGAAACATGGTCTCCCCTGTCAGTTTTTTTGTTCTCCCCACTGCCAGCTTCACGCAACCCTCGATATGCCGCAGATCGTCTTCGATGGGTCCCTGCAGTTACACATTATATAACAACAAACTTGGACGTTGGTTTGCTGTCAAGTACCGACTCACCTCTCCATTCGAAGGGAATTATGGAAACATACTTTCAGCCCGCTGCTGCCAACTACCACACTCCTCCTGTTCACCCCCAGCAACGACAGCGGGGATACCGTATTTGCGACCAATGCCGTACTCCAGAGACCCAGTCTCTTAAGTTCCGCCTATGTGGAGGTTGTGTACGTCGGTCGTCCTTCTCTCCTTGCCTTCATGAAGTTTGACGTGACTCCCTCCAGCTGGTGACCCAATATTGCGTGAGCCCTGTCAGTCCCCGGTACTAACTTGCCCTCTGACGAGTCTGTCTTCCGTAGTCACAAGACTGCCAACGTGATCATTGGCCCCACCATAAAGCAATCTGTCAGCACACCGCGTCAGTATCCAAAGCCGCCATTGCCGCTGCGTCTTCCTCCCCAGCCGCAGACGAACACCTCGCGAAGAACCTCCGGAAGTTCGCTTCTGCCCATACGGCGTTGTTGGGGTGGGCTGGTTTCCAGGCATTGCAACTCAAACGTGTCCCGGCAAATATTAGGCAAAACGCGTTGCTCATTGACTTGAGCTACCATCCTCACGCCGAGTCTCATCGTCGGTAAGTCCGAAGTTCCTTTCCTCCCGCGCACTCCATCGATGCTCACGCGTGTTCTGGTAGATTTTCGATACTCTCGACCCACATTGTACCGAGGACCCATGTCCATGACCCACTCGTCATAGCTGACATCCAGCGGCGCGAGGAACGGTGCAGGTATAGCGGGGGCATTGGCACACTCGTCGTCATTATCCAATGTGGCGGTGTCTCCCAAGTTATGCCCGTTGAAGTCGATCCGCCTGCAAAGATTACGTGGGACTCGAGGGACGATTGGGCGAGTGTGCTTGCGCACTTTGTGGAGAGCGGAAGGACGGATTTCAAGCCGATATCGACCACTTCAAGGGGGTGAGTTGTCCTTCCGTTGTCATTTTTTGGAGAGCGGGATTGACGAACGGGTTTAGGGTGTATTATGGATGAGGGGCGAAGCTGTGTGGACTTCAGAAGACCGTCCGCACCCATGAACCTTTGCAACCACGCACCCTTCGTGCTCATTCACGACCACCCGGCATTTGACAGCTCGCGCACCCTCAATTCACCTTGCTCACGCATCACGTATCATTCCACTCCCGTTGGTGTATCTCATGCACGACCATACCCGCGCCGTCGATCGGTGCACCTCAGCACATATCTAAACCTCTAATAAGCAACATCCGTCGCATCAGCATCGTCCACATCATCACCAGCATCACAACTCACTTACGTCTATCACGTCGTTATCTCGGTACACATCCGTCAGTGCCATGTCGGCTTGCCGCATCTATACCTCTTCCCCGCTTCTATTCAGCTTGTCGAGTACAAGCTTAACC
>NW_001890039.1:4643-6053 GCF_000143565.1 Laccaria bicolor S238N-H82 | reverse complement strand
CTTTCGTTCGCTTTTTCGTTTATCGAAAACATTTGGTTTGAATTATTTTTATCTACAGCTTGTGGTTCGATTTTTGGGCGAGTTTCTTGAGTATATCTAAATGTGTAGATACATAATCAGATTATAATAGTGCTGTGCGATACAATGGCATTCACGCACCCATGTTTGGTTGAGAGAGAGAACGACGAAAAGTCGAGATTAGGGGGAGCAAAGCTTGGACAGTTTCATTGAGAGCATGAGCTTGAAAACGACAAGAGAACGGCTGATCGATAGAGTCGTGGAGGGGCAGAATAACAGGGCAAGCTCCGCAAGTAGAAGCGGAGCAAGTCGAGAGGGCCAACATATGCATAAGGTTTATCGTCGGCTATCGCCCGAGTTGACCACTTCAGAAGGCATGATGTCCCGTCTTCCCCCGAGTATTATAACCTGAGGCGTCCTCAACTTGAAGGTCTGGCTCTGTTTGGGGACATCGCCAATGTGGTGGGGGCCACGGTCATCCTTATCAAAAATGGATTCTCGACGCATGCTATTGTACGTGATTCTTTTTGTTTCTTCAATAACCGCTAACGCGTCCTGTCACACAAGAACATGGGCCAACGTCTCCTTCAGCTCCAATGCACCTTCACCGGGTTCAACAATAACACCGCCCTGCTCCACGTCAAAGTAGGGAAATAGGGAATGAGAGGTGAAGCGAGTGCGAGAATCGACAAATGAACATATCACGAGCGACATGGGCGGGAGAGAACCGTGGATAATGCGGAATGGGTGATACGCGTCATCGAGTGTGCGAGATGCAAACGTAAAAGATGAACGGGCGAAGGATGTCAATCGAACGGAAATACGGAGAATAAGGATGACGGAGAAGCGAAGAGGGGAAAAGTAAACGAAGTGCGAGGTACAGGTAGGCCCAGGAGAGAGGAAGGACGAGGAGGGCAGACGAAGAAGGCGTTATAAGGCAGAGCGCAAAACAAGTGCTCATAAAGAAGCGAAATGCAAAAGAAACAATGCATCCCTACAAAAGTGGACGGGGGTAAAAGTGGACGCGCAAATGTGCATAGATGGAAGCAAGGATGGAAGATGGGCAGGGAAATACGTCGGGTAAGAAAGGTGATAAAATGAAAAAGAACGTGAGTGGTGATCCATCAAGTGGAAAAGAAAGGCGGGGAGGAACACGGTGGGGGAAAGAAGGATTCGAATGCGGATGACGATCAGAAAGATGGGTGAAATACAGATCAAGGCAGACAATGTAGGGGCTGCGAGAATAAGATGCAGAACAACCCAATGCGCAAGGACCTCAGACGTAGGAAGGCAGTAGCAGAAGCAACATCGAAAAGGAAGGAAGAAGAGAAGACGCAAGGAGCGCACGGGCAGAGCCTCACTGAATGGATGAAGTGGGAGAGGAAACAGCCC
>NW_001890039.1:0-954 GCF_000143565.1 Laccaria bicolor S238N-H82 | reverse complement strand
ACNCACGTCAAGCGCGATTTTCAGGTTGAGCCCAAGCCCCGCCGCATATATCCAGGTTCCGACTCTATTGACCCCCTGTGTATTGCCGTGCGACTAACGTGTTGAACAGGTCGCTACATTGCAAACTGTACTACGATGTGCACGGCAATGTGAAACGTCCTACTTTACCGTTGCTTTGTTGTAGATTGCGCAGCGATTATTCTGAGGGCTGTCCCTGGCAAGTATCCTTATCTATCGCAGAAGATTTCTCACTTTCAGAAGTATCAGCGGCGAAATCTATCTTGAGCGTCCGGCTTTGACAGAACCAACTAGAGTCCAGACATATCACTGGCAGACATACGTATATTAATGACAGGTCGAATCGAAGCACGGGCCTATCATGGGCGATCTTGTGACACCTGTGCGACAAGATAAATACCAAGGTGGCACCGCTTGACTCGAACCCAACTCGAACCTGCTGTGATTCACCTTTCCATGTTTTTCCCTAGCCTCAACATAGATGTCTTCAGCCATGCTGAACTCTTCTGGCACCTCTTGGTGAATCCAACGTGAGTCCATGGCGTCAGATCTAACTGTAATCCAACTCTCATCAATTTCTTATTAGTGGCCCCATCGTGGAAACGGTCACGCTCCCGCCAGTCATCGCTGCACCAGATCAGTAAGGCTTTGCATTCTTCCCTGTGGTCGGACACTACTGAAGATGATATAGAGGGACGAAGTCATTGTTCGCTCTCATCATCGGCATCAACGAGTACGATGGCGACTCTATGTACGGGTGTATTGAGGACGCTACCGACATGCGCAACTATCTACTTCAATACTTGAAAGTTCCCGATTCGCATATCCGCTTTTTAACTAACACGAATGCCATGCGCGCCGACATCATCAACGCGTTCTTGGAAATTCAAACTGACAAGCGTATCAAGAAGAGCGACCCCATCTTGATTTCTTGCA
>NW_001890040.1:16034-17505 GCF_000143565.1 Laccaria bicolor S238N-H82 | reverse complement strand
GTAGTGTTGATTGCTCTTTAGGGAATGCCCTTCCTTTTTTGGTCAATTTTCCCACGATATGATATTTGTTGCCCTTTCATCTAGCTTTCTAAATGTGTTGGAATCATGTTATTTGGTTTTGTTTTCATGAAGAAAAATGCAAAAACCAAAAAAAACACGACACTTTTGGAATTCCTTTACCTCATATCTCCACAACAAGAGCACTTCAGAACATAATTCAACCAGATTCGGGAAGCTACAGTGCAGGGGTACAACTTTCGCTTTTTGACTATTTTTGGTAATTGGTCATGTGACCACCCTCCCAACAACCCATGTGATACATATCATCATTATTATATAGTTTTCGGTAATGAAGTGCCAAAGGGCCTAATGAAATATCCTAATGAAAAATCTAAGAAATAGTAATGAAAGTGCCAGGGAGCCTAATGAGAAGTGATGAAATCGTCAAGGTGCTCAATGAAATATCCTAAAAGAAATGGTAATGAAAGGGCCAGATGCCCCAATGAAATCTCCCAATGAAAAATCTAATGAAATGGTCAAGGAGTGTAATGAAATATCCTAATGAAAGCGCCAAGAAGCATTCTAATGAAAATTCAATGAAATGGTAATGAAAGGGTCAAGGAGCTGAATGAAATATCCCAATGAAAATTCCAAGAAAACCTAATGAAAGTGCCAAGGAGCCTAATGAAATATCCTAATGAGAAATATAAAAAATCGTAATGAAAAAGCGCAGGAGCCTAATGAAATATCCTAATGAAAATTCTATGAAATGGTAATGAAAAAGCAAAGGAGCCTAATGAAATATCCTAATGAAAATTCTACGAAATGGTAATGAAAAAGCACAGGAGCCTAATGAAATATCCTAATGAAAATTCTAAGAAATGTTAATGAAAGTGCCAAGGAGCCTAATGAAATATCCTAATGAAAATTCTATGAAATGGTAATGAAAGTGCCAAGGAGCCTAATGAAATATCCTAATGAAAATTCTATGAAATGGTAATGAAAACGCGAAGCAGCCTAATGAAATATCCTAATGAAAATTCTAAGAAATGATAATGAAAAAGCGCAGGAGCCTAATGAAATATCCTAATGAGAATTCTAAGAAATGATAATGAAAAAGCGCAGGAGCCTAATGAAATATCCTAATGAAAATTCTAAGAAATGGTAATGAAAGTGCCAAGGAGCCTAATGAAATATCCTAATGAAAATTCTATGAAATGGTAATGAAAAAGCGAAGCAGCCTAATGAAATATCCTAATGAAAAGTCTCAGAAATGATAATGAAAGGGCCAAAGAGCCTAATGAAATATCCCCATGATATCTCATTATCCTTGCCTATAACTTATGAAAGATTCCAGTGACAAATTGAATGAAATAGGTGGGCAATCCTAATGAGATGCCTTTCATAAAACCTGTGGCATTATACACAATGGCTCTTGGACAGTTGTCATAGATTAATCATAAATAGTGGT
>NW_001890040.1:8178-10409 GCF_000143565.1 Laccaria bicolor S238N-H82 | reverse complement strand
CTTGGATCTCCAGTGTCTCTGCCTCTGTGTGTTTTCCCAGGGCTCCATATGTCATGCTAGATTTGCCATGGCTGTGATTGTGTGTGGGTGTTCCACTCCAAGAATTCTCTTTCTTGCATCCAAAACTTGGATCTCCAGTGTCTCTGCCTCTGTGTGTTTTCCCAGGGCTCATATGCAGTGCTAGATTTGCCATGGCTGTGATTGTGTGTCGGTGTTCCACTCCAAGAATTCTCTTTCTTGCATCCAGAACTTGGATCTCCAGTTTCTCTGCCTCCATGAATCTTCCCAGCTTTCTATATGAAGATGCTAAATTTGCAATGGCAAGGATTGTGTGTGGATGTTCCACTCCAAGAATTCTCTTCCTTGCATCCAGAACTTGGATCTCCAGTTTCTCTGCGTCTGTGTATTTTCCCAGGTTTTGATATGTTGCTGCTAGATTTGCCATGGCTTCAATTGTGTGTGGGTGTTCCACTCCAAGGATTCTCTTTCTTGCATCCAGAACTTGGATCTCCAGTGTCTCTGCCTCTGTGTGTTTTCCCAGGGCTCCATATGAACATGCTAGATTTGCCATGGCTGTGATTGTGTGTGGGTGTTCCACTCCAAGAATTCTCTTTCTTGCATCCAGAACTTGGATCTCCAGTTTCTCTGCCTCTATGAATTTTCCCAGCTTTCTATATGAAGATGCTAAATTTGCCATGGCAAGGATTGTGTGTGGGTGTTCCACTCCAAGAATTCTCTTTCTTGCATCCAGAACTTGGATCTCCAGTTTCTCTGCCTCTGTGTATTTTCCCAGCTTTCTATATGAAGATGCTAAATTTGCCATGGCAAGGATTGTGTGTGGATGTTCCACTCCAAGAATTCTCTTCCTTGCATCCAGAACTTGGATCTCCAGTTTCTCTGCCTCTGTGTATTTTCCCAGCTTTTGATATGAAGATGCTAAATTTGCCATGGCTTCGATTGTGTGTGGGTGTTCCACTCCAAGAATTCTCTTCCTTGCATCCAGAACTTGGATCTCCAGTTTCTCTGCCTCTGTGTATTTTCCCAGGCTTTGATATGTTAGTGCTAGATTTGCCATGGCTTTGATTGTGTGTGGGTGTTCCACTCCAAGAATTCTCTTCCTTGCATCCAGAACTTGGATCCCTAGTTTCTCTGCCTCTCTGCATTTTCCCAAATCTCCATTTGTTAATGCAAGACTTTCCATGGCATTGATTGTATCTGGGTGTTCCACTCCAAGCATTTTGGCCCTGGTATCCAGAACTTTGATCTCCAAGGTTTCTGCTTCTTTTGAATATCCTTGTTCTCTCAACAGCATCCCAAAATTTGCACAAGCATCATCCATGTAACTGATAATATTCTGATTGCCTTCTGATCGAAATACTCCATATTTGCTCTCACATGTGTTACCAAGGTCCTCCAGAATCCATATGGCTGGTCTACATTCCAGCTTAGTGAACAAGATAATATGACATACACCATTGAGCAACATTTTTTCCTCTCACTCAAAGTCAATCTGTCCCTGCCCCAGGTATGAACCAGTGGATGCATTGCATATGTATTATCAGACAGGCCCCTTTTAATTAAAGAGAAAGACAGCAATGTCCGTATTCCCTCTCTAAAAATAAAATTATCCCAAGTGCCTGTCTCACAAAGCGGAAGTAGTCTTCAGTCCAACAGTGAACTAGCAAGAGGTAAATTTGACATGGGAGTTTCATCATCTTCTGAAAGGGCAGCATAAGAAAATATTTCCTCAGATATTCCCTCATGATGGAAGAAAGGAAATAATTCTAGAAGTACAATTGCACTATTGGCTGCATTGGCCTTATAAGAATCACCAGATTTAGCACTTTGTTGAATTTCTTTGTATGATAGCTCCCAAGTTTCATAGACAGTTTTGTTATACTTAGAAGCCCCAGTAAATTCAGAATGAGATAATAATGTTTTTTGGTGCTCTGAATATTTTGCTAGGTAGTCTCCAATAGTGGTGGCCCCAGAAGCAATATAAGCACCAGCTTGGTCAATTGCAGAGGAAAGCAGAAGAGCTCTATTACAATCTTAGAGGCTTGGATTTGAACATCTGATGTGGATGATTCCAAGCAACTAGCTTTCAGAAGTAGTTCAATAGCATCCCTCTCTTCCATTTCAGTCACTTCAAGAGCATTCTGAGGTGAAGTCAGAGTCCTCATGGCAGAGTTACGACTAGTTATCAGAATGTTTCCACTCATTCCAGGTGG
>NW_001890040.1:0-3035 GCF_000143565.1 Laccaria bicolor S238N-H82 | reverse complement strand
TTTCAAGGACACTAGTACTCTCGATCAGCCGCCCAGCTCCACAAACTCCATCCTCCCGATACTCCTCCTCCAACGATCTGTATCTCCAAACTACGCTATAAGGGTCACGCCATACCAGAACTGCACGACCGTTGGTATCTGCCTCTCTACATCCCTCATGGTGGTGTATTTCGGCAGCTTGATGTGCTCCGCATGAACATCGAGTTGGGAGCTGTACGTTGGGCGAGAGGTGAGTACGACATTCTGTCATTAAATTCCACATGTCAACATTGTTGCAGTCATTTCCCTACGATACCCCAAGAGTTCGGTTTTCATTCCCGTCATGGACTGCGCGCGCCATTTTAATTCTTATACAATACTCGAAGTCAACCACAGGGTACGCAGAATACCCTCACGCCACATTCCGCCATTGATCTTTATATTTGTTCTAGTCACACCACAACTTTGAAAAAATACTTGGCCGTTACCTTTACCTCCGTGAAATGCAACATTGGACTCTGCTGCTCTAAAGTCGTCGCGTTAGTGTAGGCATTGGAGATGTTAGCTGGGACCGCGCCAGCGACGGCTATGACAGATTGAGGTGGGGTGCAATGTGCAAGCTACCAGTGCCAAAGGAAACGTACATTCCGGGTGGGCAATTCCCGTTAGATAAAGGAAACTACATTTTGTCAGTATTGACACTGACACACGACGACAAAGGTAAGATCCCGAGCCAATGTCAACGCTTGTGTCATTAGCACCCTGTACCAATCCAAGGAGAGGGAAACCGATCTCATCCGAGTCCTACGAAAAAGGCAAATCCATATCAACATCCACTTGAAACAGGAAAGACGGAAGAGGCTACCTCCATGGTGATACGGACTTGTGAAGCTGAGATCGAGGATTCCTGGATGACGAAAGTAACGGTGGTGGCGTTGTCGATGGCCGGCTCACACTGGAGCTGGGCTTTGCTAAGAGAATTCTTGGAAATATAACCGAGACTGTCTCCTGTGCTGTTTTTGACCTCGATAACTCCGCGTTTGGTTATGGTCTTTACGGCTTGAATGGCGGGGACAGAGGAAGGCGTCGAGCGGCGGTCGATATCTAGGAAGAGGACGGTGAGTCGTAGTACTGACTTGTCATAAAAAAAGAGAGGATACGCACAAACTAAAGTGACCGAACTCGGACTTGTTCTGCATTCGAAGAGCAAATTAAAAAATGTAGGCGCTTGCTTTCGTCGCTTCGCTGTGCGATGAGGCAGCTGAGCAATTGTCTGGCGCCGCAATGACCTGCGATCCAAACAAAAGTAAACACGTGTTTCCTCCACCACGCCGGGGAAAATTTGAAAATGACGCTGTTTCGTCTGCAGAGAGGCATGACTGAAAAGCCGTGAAAGAAAGTAGATCGCTTTCTGGTCCCGCTCTTATGCGAAGCCCCCAAGTCTCTCGTGTTCTCGTCCTTTGTCGCATCCGGATAGCTCGAAGACCTGCTGACCGGGCCCATTCAAGTTGATGCTGAAATAGTTTTCACATTCTATGGCGCCGATTTTTCATTACTGGGGCGTACACAAAAGAGATGCGCTACTGACCCTCCGTAACTCATAGGTGATGCCGTGAGAATCTTGATACCAGGCATGCTGTCAATGTTGAGCCCCCTAGTCAACATCGGCTCCTCATCCTCCACTGCGCCTGCGATCTCCCTCTCCCCACAACCCCCAAACCGCGTTGACCACCCTACACCCGTTCAACGTTCGCAAATTCAACACAATCGTCTCCACGCGTCAGTTTTTCGGTCCTTCGAGCGTTCAACATGTTCCTTGCGAGAGCGGATCTTCGATCTGGGAATAAACGTCGACTTTGTTCAGATTGACGATGCGTTGGTATGGGGAAGGGGAAGAATGACGATACGCCGTATGCATCTGAGCTGCGTATCGTGGTGTCAAGGTCCTGGTGACAATATGCTACGTGATGTTGCTCATACGTGGTAGGTTTCAGAATCTGAAGGGGGTTAAAATAGCTATGTCAGGCCAAAGACGGTGGTGTGCATGAGCGTCACGGAGATGATCTAGGCTTTCGAGAGGTCGATTTGAGGGGAGCAAGTGAGCTGGATGGGATGCGCCACAGTTTTGCCAGACAACTTGTGAATGCTCAGCTTGGATTCGGTCGGGGGTGACTTCGGTTCACAAATGTACTATGACGTCTGACCTGATTGAAACAAGATGAGGTCAGGGCTACAACAAAAGGAGCTATTGATGAACGTTACCCACCTTCAAATTGAGATTCGTGTCTGTACGCAAACAAACCCCTTAACACCCCTTCACTGTATGAACTCATTTTTTCTTGTAGTGGACCATCGACCTCACTACAGGCAACCTCAACCCTCAATGGATCAACTCCAACGGCTGTAAGCTCGGTGCTCACCCTCACATCTTGCAAGCACTTAACGTTTCTCCATTGAAAGAGTGTATGATGGGTTCCTCAGCTGACATCGCATCAGCAACGACCCTCCGTGACGTTGAACTCAATTCGTTTGCAATCGCCAACACCGCTCTCATGATTTTGAGGAGGAATGGCGAGGACGAACGAGCAGAATTTTGGGCAAGTCCATTGTGACGGGGCAGGTGCATTCCGTGGATTTGAAACGCGAATATGCGATCGAGGAGCGAAGTGTATGCGGCGTTTGTTGAGCTGGGCGTGATGGGGGAGTGGTGCCATTGGCCGGAAGGCCAACGTGAGGCATGCTCGAGTGTTCAACGCCGGAGTTGATGGAGAGGTGGTGGATAGACGGACGAAAAGAGCGAGAGAACGACCAACGGCGGAGTTGGCAGCATGCGGCGTCGGTTGACGTTCTCGTCTGAAAGTTGTTAATTCCGCCGTTGAAGTGGATGTTGGAATAACACCTGGTATATGGTCAAGTATTCCATGCATCTCGAGGACTTTGTAGCCTATAGATCGAGATTGATGGATTAATAAGTCCGAGAACATCACCGAACAATTCACACGTATCTAGTAATTAGTAGTATATTCTAGTAGTTACATTTTGTAGTATATAAGGGT
>NW_001890041.1:7151-9889 GCF_000143565.1 Laccaria bicolor S238N-H82 | reverse complement strand
GACGATGTGACCGATCTGTAAGATCTGTGACACGGGGGAAGGGCCGGAGAACGCCAAGACACTGCGGGCCCTGGCTTATATATCCACTGGGGATAATGGGGAAAAATGGGGCAAATATTAATAATAATACTACCTTTTAACTACCGGAATTAGTTGAAAGAAATTTAAAATCTTTTATTTCATTTAAGCAATTTTTTTCCGTCAGAATTATCAAGAATACTGTGGGTGGATAAATGTCGAAGATATTGGAAAAAGATATTTCTAAAAAAGGCAGTCCATATCTACGCAGCAAATATGTGGAAGATATGTTGATACCACGAGGTGAAGAACTTCCAAGTATGGTAGTATTCCCGGATCTATGGAACACTTGCTCAATTAGGCAACAATTAAGTAGACTTATCGACGAACGACTCCATCGCCGCCAAGGCCAGCATCGCCAGCGGGGGGCTCTGCTCAACCACCCCCATCGGCAACACTACTCATAACTACCTCCCCCGCGTGGCATGCAGAACTGGGTGCAAGCTCCTTGCATCACCTATTTGCTAACCCCAGCCCTTTTGCGATGTTCAGCTATTGACTCTTTGTTGTCAATCCACACGCGAATGACGGGTTTGGGTAAAGAAGCAGAGAGTCCATGACAACGCTTTAGAGACGGCGCGAGCGGAGCAGGTGAAAGCTAGGACGGTCGCCATGCAGACGGAGAAGGGAATCAAAAAGGCCGAGAAAGCGTTAGCTAGCAAAGTCTATTGGCTCTATCATTCAATTTCTGTCACTGACATCTTGTAGAAACCTGAACTCGTCACGATCGAGGCTCATATTATGCATGCTACATGGAAGATGAATAACACTGAGAAATTGAAGGAGGAGGTCGTCAAAGACCTCAAGACTCGGCAGGAGAACTTGTTTGATCGGCTGCGTCGAGATGCCGACAAGGCTCAAGGTTTGCGCTTTCGTTCCTAATGTCCAGCTGATCTTACTGAACAGAGGAGCAGAGAAAAGCATTTCAGCACAACGTAGCGCTAACCGAGGAAAGCCTGGACGTGCTTTGTAGGCTGATCCCTAATGTCAGCTGGATGTTTTACTCACATAGATAATTAGGAAATCATCGTCAAGCAAACTCGCCGTTGATGAACGACAGACCCTTGAAGCTCTTCTTCGTGAAGAAAAGACTTAGAGCAGAACACTTGCATGACTCACTGAAAAGCAAAAAGGTTACGAGGAGAAGAAGGAGTTGCGAAGCGAGGATCTCCGAGTGCAGACTGCTCGAAAAACTGAGGTCAAGATTGAATGGCTGAGTGGTGCTGATCATCAAACTTGATAGCTCGACGTGAAAATTTCGTCACTACAGGCAAACCTGACGAGTGTCCGACAAGAACTAGATAATCAACAGGCTGAGAGAGAGAAAATAGCATAGGCAACTTCACTCGAGATATCCTTATCCGCACCAACGTAGTGAATAGGAAATTGGACGCAGAAGTGGACGAGAAGCTTCAGAACGTCTACCAGCAGCTATTGCAGTCCGGGATTGACAAGCACGAATCGGAACGTGAGGCTCGCCTCAAGAAGACGTTGGCTAGCCTGCAGCGGATCTTCCCAGGTGAGTGATTTGGAGACGATCTCCAGAAAGTGAAGGCCGAATAATGTATTATAATTAATAGGTGTTGAGGGATGGTCGTCGACCTTTGCAAACCAATTAAACGAAAGTACGAAGCAGCGGTGTCTGTTGTCCTTGGACGCAATATTGACGCCATTGTCTTTGACGAGGAGAAGACAGCCATTGATTGCATTGAAATATGTTTCTCATTCACCTGTATTGTCATTTCAAGCTTCTTGACAATGGTGCGTAGTACATGCATAATTTATACCACTGGTCACAATCCAAGTGAAACCTATCAACGACAAGTTCCGCACCTTCGCCAAGGGTGCTTGTTTAGCCGTGGATGTAGTTCAGTACGAGCCTGCGATTGAGCGAGCTATTCATCACGCTTGTGGGAATGCTCTTGTTTGCAAAACCATGGAGGTTGCAAGATATGTGTGTTATGACAAAGGTCAGGAGGTGAAAGGTACGTTTGTCCTCGACGGATAACAACCTCCATTTCAGCGAGTTGATCTTTGCGCGTAAACGACAGCTGTTGCTTTGGTCCTTTGGAAGGCACGATCATCCATAAGAGTGGTTTGATTACTGGAGGATGAAGTACGCACAATAACAGCAAGAAATGGGACGAAAATGACGTTCAAGGTCAGCATTATCATTGTGTTCCTCGTACTTCCTTATTGAGTTTAACGGTTTCGTCAGGGTTGATTCGCGTCTGTGACAACTTGCAATCGCAGCGCCTTGAACTCAGCAAGCAGAAGCCCTGCGCAAAGAGAGACGAAAACCTCGTCTCGGAAGTTTCTCGTCTTGAATCGGCAATAACTTTGGCTAGAGACAACGTGTTTTGTATTTGTTTTCAATGTGGGTTGCCATTTTCTCATCCCCATCTTTTGATAAGGCTGCTTGCAAGTCTCACCTTAGTGGCTTGAGGGAAGAGTTAAAACATATCGACAAGGAGCTAAAGAGCAATACCCCCAAGCTGAAGAAGGTAAACAGTTTGAACTTGCTGTTCGGATGGTGGTCCACATTTACCAGTTGACAGGCACAAACTATCAATGCTGCTCTGCAAGACAAGATCCAAGGTATGAAACATACCATAAACGCAGCGGAAGATGGGATATTTGGAAAGCAAGCTCGACCAGGG
>NW_001890041.1:0-1717 GCF_000143565.1 Laccaria bicolor S238N-H82 | reverse complement strand
AGGGAACAGGGTGGGCCCAATGGTAAAATTTCAATGCTATGGCTTGTAAGTTGGGCCCATGCCATGATATAGGCTATAGTTCATAGGTTAGCCCAATGATTATTTGAATTTTGCGGGTGTGGGCTTTGGTCCGGTAAACCCGCAGGTCTGCTCCTGTTCCATTGGACCCACGGCCGCACAATTGTGCAATTACACCCGCGGGTTGGCTATTGTGCAGTTACCCCCATGGGGTAGCTCATGTTCCGTTACCCCTGCAGGTTGCCATGCGGGCCAGATCATGTTCCGTTACCCCCGTGGATCAACAATTGATCCATTACACCCTTGGGCTGGCTGTTGTTCATTACCCCCACAGGGCAGCTCTTGTTCCGTTAGCCCCGTGGGTCGCCACACAGGCCAGATTATGTTCCGTTACCCCACGGGTCGACAATAGGTCCATTACACCCATGGTATCTTATTCCGTTACACCCACGATGTCCAGCTCTTGTTCCCTTAGACCTGCGGAACCTTCTTCCGTTTGGCCCGCGGGTTTCCAATTACAGCCATGGACCATTTGTGGCTCCCCCGTGGGTCTCTGATTACACCCATGGATTACCTGCTGCTCGTTACACCTGTGGCCACCCACGGACCACCTGCTGCTCCTTGACCAATTGGCCCTCTTCCATCAGCCCCCCACCCGTGGGCCACGTTTGCAGCTGGCCTGCAAAATGGACCAACAATTGTGCCTTTACATTCACAGACCATTATTCCATTACATTCACAGACCATTATTCCATTACATTCACAGACCATTATTCCATTACACCCGTGGACCAGCAATTGTGCTGTTTCATCCACGGACGAGCACTTGTTCCATTACACCCATGGGCTGCGCTCTCATCTGCGGACCTGCTCTTGTTCTGTTACCCCCGCGGACCAGCAATTCTTTTATCTGCGGACTGACGGATTACCTACCACTCCGTTTCTGCGGACACCCATTGTTGCTGTTGGACCCATGGGCCAACAGGTCTTCTGTGGCACCCATGGGCCACACCATTTGTTAAGCCCATTGGTCCATTACATCCGCGGGCCACCAGCTAGAGCTCCACGGACGTGAACATCTGGATTTGTATTTAACATGCTGAATGTCATTGCCCCGAAAATGTGGCTGAAAGAATGTCCGGATTAAACATCCGGATTTGTATTTAACATGCTGAATGTCATTGCCCCGAAAATACGGCCGAAAAAAGGTCCGGATTTGTGATTAACTTGGTGAACATCACTGATCTGAAAATGCGGCCGAAAAAACATCCGGATTTGTATTAGTGCAACAATGTCCGAAGTTTCGGATGTAATTTTTACACGGACCAGACAACCCCCCGCGGAATGCTCTGAAGTCCGAAATTTTTTAAGTTACTTCCATCCAGATACAATGATCCACATAGACTGCACCAATGTCCGAAATTTCGGATGTAATTTTGACAAGGCCAGACAACCCCCATAGAATGCTCCAATGTCCGAAATTTAGTACTTCAAGTACCCGAAAATGCGGCCAAAAAAACATCCGGATCTGTATTTAACTGAATGTCATTGCCCCGAAAATACGGCCGAAAAAATGTCCGGAGTTGTAGTTGACTTGGTCAATGTCACTGCTCCGAAAATGCGGCCGAAAAAACATCCGGATTTGTATTTAACATGCTGAATGTCATTGCCCTGAAAATGCGGCCGAAAAAATGTCCGG
>NW_001890042.1:15444-16607 GCF_000143565.1 Laccaria bicolor S238N-H82 | reverse complement strand
ACAGAGGATGAGGCTTCCTGGCTGCTATCCTTGTTTTTTCTCTGAACACCAGAAAACTCTTTGATGGATGCAAGCCGTGTTGAGGTAGGAAGGGATCCATGAAGTTGATAGATGGAGACATTTGGCAAAAAGGAACATGTGGCTTGAACCCGCTCAGAAGCTAGGGGTTTTGTCTGCAGTTCAGTCTTGATGTCCTCGTCGCTGTCAATTTCAGATTGTTCTGCAGAAGGCTCAACATCATCGTCCATTGTTGACCCCACGAGAAGCTTCCAGTGAAAGTCAACAGAGTCTGTACAACTCAGAAAAACAATAATCTTCGTCCCATGATTGCTTTGTGCTTGTGCAACCAAGGTTCGAAGGAGTGCAACAAGAGCGACGAGGTGCAGCTTTAATGGTACGACCACATACTTCTGAGAGAGCTGTGATGGAGGGGTACTTAAATGTTTCGGGCTGGGCAGAAAATTTGTCTTCCATTGACAATACATCCATCAGCTTGTCCGCCTCAGTGGCCTTGATCATAAGTGGGTTAATAAGCGCTGTCCCAGCTAATTTTTGAACCTCCTCGTAGATGGTAGCTGAACATAGGATTGTCCTCCTACAATGTTCCCAATCCCAGCCACCAACCTCCACACTTTTACCTTCCGCAATCACTTGCTTTGCAAGTCATCATTGGCCATCCAGACCTTGAATGATACCCTTGATGATTTCTTCTAAATTCAAGTCTAGCTTGTTAATTGCTTAGTCTTTTTGTAGCATTATAATTAATATCAATAAGTAATAAGTAATGGTTCACTGGAATCTAGTGGACTCCATTGATCCAGTGGACTATGACTGGACTGGAGTGGACTGAACTGGACTTGAGGCCAGTGGACTGGGCATTGTGCAAGCCAATTTTGCCTAGCAACTGGGCCACTGGACTCCACTGGACTCCACTGGACTCCACTGGAATCCACTGGAATCTACATGGATTACATGGGGGATGGTAAAGACCTCCACACCACCTCTCCCTCACTCCCCCTCCTTACATCACTCCACCCCCTTCCCCTCCCTCCTCTCTCCACCACTTCCTCCCCTTTCCATCACTCCCCCCTGTTCACCACTCCCTCCCTCCCTCCATAACTCTCCCCTCCTTCCTACTCCTTTCCTTGTCCCTCCCAACCTTT
>NW_001890042.1:5474-9095 GCF_000143565.1 Laccaria bicolor S238N-H82 | reverse complement strand
GGAGAACTAGCCGGTCCAGTCAGGCACAGAAGAGTGTACATCAAAAAGAAGGCCAACTTACATTCTAAAACAAGACAGGCCACAGTCAGTGTCACCATAAGAGTGAACATAAAAAACCAGGCCAACTCACTTGCTGAAACAAGATAGGCCACAGTGTCACCAGAAGAGTGCACATCAAAAACCAGGCCTACTCACCAACTAAAACAACACAGGCCACAGTCAGTGTAACCAGAAGAGTGCACACCAAAAACAAGGCCAACTCACCTCCTGAAACAAGACAGGCCACAGTCTGTATCACCAGAAGAGTGCACATCAAAAACCAGGCCAACTCACATTCTTAAACAAGACAGGCCAAAGTCAGTATCACCAGAAGAGTGCACATCAAAAACCAGGCCAACTCACATTCTGAAACAAGACAGGCCAGAGTCAGTGTGACCAGAAGAGTGCACATTGACAACTAGGCCAACTCACCAACTGAAACAAGACAAACCAGTGTCAGTGGCACCAGAAGAGTGTACATCAAAAAGAAGGCCAACTTACATTCTAAAACAAGACAGGCCACAGTCAGTGTCACCAGAAGAGTGTACACCAAAAAGAAGGCCAACTCACCTCCTGAAACAAGACAGGCCACAGTCTGTATCACCAGAAGAGTGAACATCAAAAACCAGGCCAACTCACTTCTGAAACAAGACAGGCCAAAGTCAGTGTCACCAGAAGAGTGCACATCAAAAACCAGGCCAACTCACATTCTGAAACAAGACAGGCCAGAGTCAGTGTGACCAGAAGAGTGCACATTGACAACTAGGCCAACTCACCAACTGAAACAAGACAAACCAGTGTCAGTGGCACCAGAAGAGTGTACATCAAAAAGAAGGCCAACTTACTTCTAAAACAAGACAGGCACAGTCTGTATCACCAGAAGAGTGAACATCAAAAACCAGGCCAACTCACTTCTGAAACAAGACAGGCCAAAGTCAGTGTCACCAGAAGAGTGCACATCAAAAACCAGGCCAACTCACATTCTGAAACAAGACAGGCCAGAGTCAGTGTGACCAGAAGAGTGCACATTGACAACTAGGCCAACTCACCAACTGAAACAAGACAAACCAGTGTCAGTGGCACCAGAAGAGTGTACATCAAAAAGAAGGCCAACTTACTTCTAAAACAAGACAGGCCACAGTGTCACCAGAAGAGTGAACATCAAAAACCAGGCCAACTCACTATTCTGAAATATGACAGGCCACAGTGTCACCAGAAGGGTGCACATCAAAAACCAGGCTGACTCACATACTAAAACAAGACAGGCCACAGTCAGTGTCACCAGAAGAGTGCACATCAAAAACCAGGCCAACTCACCCCCTGAAACAAGACAGGCCATAGTGAGTGTCACCCAAAGAGTGCACATTAAAAACCAGGCCAACTCACTCCCTGAAACAACAGAGGCCAGAGTCAGTGTCACCAGAAGAGTGCACATTAAAAACCAGGACAACTCACCAACTGATATAAGACAGGCCACAGTCAGTGTCACCAGAAGAGTGCACATCAAAAACAAGGCTAACTCACATGCTGAAACAAGATGGGCCACAGTCAGTGTCACCAGAAGAGTGCACATCAAAAACAAGGCCAACTCACTTGCTGAAACAAGATAGGCCACAGTGTCACCAGAACAGTGAACATCAAAAACCAGGCCAACTCACTTGCTGAAACAAGATAGGCCACAGTGTCACCAGAAGAGTGCACATCAAAAACCAGGCCAACTCACTTGCTGAAACAAGATAGGCCACAGTGTCACCAGAAGAGTGCACATCAAAAACCAGGCCAACTCACATTCTGAAACAAGATGGGCCACAGTCAGTGTCACCAGAAGAGTGCACACCAAAAACAAGGCCAACTCACCTCCTGAAACAAGACAGGCCACAGTCAGTATCACCAGAAGAGCACACATCAAAAACCAGGCCAACTCACATTCTTTAGAAGAATGGCCAGAGCATGTGTTTTAGAGGTGTGCAAAATAAACTGCAAGAAAGCATACTTGCTGAAATAGGGAAAAGCACATCATGATCACCAAAATAGTGCAAAGCAATGAAAAGGCCAGAGAATGAGTTATCAGAAGAAATAATGATCAATAGGTGAACAACTTACTGTCTAAGACATCGTAGGTTCAGCCGAGAATTGAGTCAGAACAAAGTTATTTCAGACATTGTATAATCACTTACCCACTAAAAAAATCTGTTATAGGCATACTGAGACAATGTGAATAGACTGTATATTACTCTCTGGATTTATAATGAGCTGTATAAGTAGCAGGATCAACAGTTATTACTTACTTTCTAAAAGAAAGGGACAGCTGATGATAAGATCATATGATGCAAAATGATTGCCCACCAACTAGTGACAATCATGAGAATATATTAGAACTTGAACAATTTGCAGACATACATTCTGCAAGAAAAAGAACAATAAGGATCAAACTCTTCTTTGCCTGATACTTGTTTTGTTCTTACTTCCTGTGCTTTATCAACAGCAATAAAATGTTATTATGTCTTGGCTTACATCCTGTAAAACAGGTCAATATTTTATTTTGAATCCTTTTCATTACTGTTTATTACCACATACCTCCTATTAAGCTTATAGATTAACTTTTGAGCAGCATTATTCTCCTGTTACTTACTGTCTGTTCAAAGATCTTCATAAATTAGTGACAATATCCTAGTTATAAAACTCTTACTTCATAGAAATCCATAACTTCTTCAAATATCTTGATCAAATTCTTTGTAACAATTGACCTCTGCAATGTTAAACATGTTAAGAGTGTGATGATGACCATCTGAGAATTGCAAACAACTGACTTGAAACAAAATCCTTACATCCACCATACAGCTTAACATCCTTCTCCTGTTATCACCTGTAAAAGTTGCCACAGTATTATACCATGTCTTACTCTGAAAAGTCAGTAAATTTTTCATGAGAGTTGCCAAAGAGGTCAGAATTTTATCATCCACATTTCCTTGCTCCTGGAATCCAAAAAGAATATGGTTTGGCCAATGGAAGCAAGCATAGTTGGCCACATCACCCTCAAAAAAGTCTTTTGAAGGGTATTCTGCCAGATGCTTCAAACAGTGTATGGCCAGATGAAGGTGTCGGAGAGGAGGATCAATAAAATATTGATTTGATCGTGATTTCATGGTCAGAAAATCCCGGAGAGATGTGTGATAGAGCATAATAGGCATATGATCATCTCCAGGAATTTTAAGAATGGACTGTACTTGCAATAGCTCACAAATGACCTCCTCATGCTGAAGAGAGAGGAGGGAGCTGAGAAAAGAAATAGACTTGTTATCCTCCAGGATCATGATTGTTCCAAGAATCTGAGAGAAGTCTTCTGTTAAGGAGACAGAAGAGAGAACTTGTTCATAGAGTGGATCTAGACCATTAGCTCCTGATGCCAGAAGTCTTTCCAAGGCCTTGTGTGGCATGCGATCTTCACCAACATATTGGATCAAGGTAGTAGCAAATGCAAATGAACTGCCAGACTTGTCAAGAAGTGCAAAGAGATTTTCAGCTGATGGCCAGGGCTTTGGTATTCTCTGCATGATTCGCCAATTTCGGTCATAGATGCGA
>NW_001890042.1:0-907 GCF_000143565.1 Laccaria bicolor S238N-H82 | reverse complement strand
GTTTGATGTATTACCCATTAATGGCCTGCAATTTGATTTCAAGAACGTTGGATTTGAATTGAATGGGCCTGTGATTGGGTCTTTGGGAGCGGGGCTGGTTCGCAAGTTCCTCCCTTTGTGATTTTATCTGTATATCGAGAGTTTACGGGCGTGCCCCACTTGAACTCAAATAACGGGAGGGTGTGAAGTTGGTGTGATGTGCAATTTCGATTTAACGGATTCAATCAGTAAACCTACCTACAACTTGCTCCGGAACTTCAAAAATTCTAAAGCCATCGCTGTAGAGCCGCAGCGTTGGCGGGATCTACTATCTCATCCGCACGTCCGAGTCCAAGTTGTGGTTAAGTTGTGGTATATTTTGTAGTCTCTTGTGCAGTCGATTTGTAATGACTTCCATACGGTGGTCACGCCATGACTTTACCTTCTTTACTCAAGAGCTAAAGCAACGTTTGAACTTTGCACCAAAGCCTATCATACTCAAGCAATGTCCGATGGCTCACAGTCAGTTCTTTACCTTACCCCGCTAAAATCAACCCCACTGACAATACAACAGACTACGAAAGACATGGTACAACGCTCTGAACGATGCCGAAGCCTACTTCAAACACCTCCTCACCTCCCCTTCCTCAGACTGGAAACGCATGTCCAGCTCATCCAAGGACGCTTCCTCTTCATCCTCCTCCAAGGGCAAAGGCAAAGCACGTGTCTCGTCCGTCCCAGAGCTCGCGGATGTCATTGTCCATCGCGCGTATAGCAAGGCGGGTGAAGAGGTGTATAGGATCGTGTTGGACGTGCCCACCCCAAGCGAGGATATGGTTTCGCTGGAACCGTGGAAAACGGTCTTGACTACGCCCGAATTAAGGACGGAGTGGGATCCGGCCGTGAAGACGCGCATTTGTGGAGGTAT
>NW_001890043.1:2727-16023 GCF_000143565.1 Laccaria bicolor S238N-H82 | reverse complement strand
CCTCCTCTCTTTTATTTCTCTTTCTGTTTCGTTCCCTCCTTCCTCTACCCTCTCCCCTCCCTTCATACCCTTTTTCGCTCCTGCTCCACCCTCCTCATTTCTTCCCTTCCCTCCTCCCACAGAGATCCTCACTCCCCCCTTCCCTCCTCCTTCTCTCTTCCCCACTCCCTTCCTCCTTCCTCCCATCTTTCTTTTCTCCCTTTCCTTCGCCCCTTGACCCTCTCTTCCTTCCCTCTTTTCATTCATTGATCCATCCTTCTCCCTCCTTCCCTTTTCCAAATGACCCTTCTTCCTTCCTACTTGCCTTACCCAAGCTAATACAATACACCACCAGTAACAGAACCAGACAAATCGTGTCCCATCTTCGTACACACATTGACAAAGTTTCCGCGAATCTTGTTGCCAGAGTAAGCTTCTTCCCTTCCACTCCTACCTCCCTACCTTGCGTTCACCTTCGAGACTTGCTTATGCTCATGCCATTATGCAGCGGCGCGACGCTAGACATGGAAAAGGGGCATATCTCACTCACACCGTACTCTGTTGTGGAACAGCTCGTTGCAAGGTGGGAGGTTAAACTCATCTAATGTAAATTACCATTATGTACTACAATTCATGCATTCATGAACGACTTATCACTTGAGACAGCACCGGATATGTAGGGCTAAATAGCCATCAACATAGCCTTTCAAAACTTGAGAATAGCAAATGTGCCATGTAGGGTAAACATAACAATAAGAAAATTCTCAATTTGGTGAACAATAGAATAAACGGACATATCGGGCTAGACAGAGTTTATCTAATTGTTCTTTAGGTAGTCAGAAATTTATTGTTCACTGTGAACGATATGCATAGTGGTCGCCGTATTCAACATAAATTGCCACCTATGGAGGCTGATCATTTTTTACATCATTGTTTCAATATGATGAAAGGCATGAATTGATTACATATTCCAGGTCTGCTCCTGCATCTTATCCTGAATATGATTGAAGTTGTTGAGGATTAGAACCCTATGCACGTACTCTCTTTATTACTATTTACTAACACCTTCATTTACTTCCGTACTTACTATTTTTCTTGCTCCTTTCCGTTCCTCGCACCTCACTCGTTTACTCCTACATGTAACCACCTGAGGTGTGTATTTCTTTACTCATGTATCTTCCGATACATTACTTACTTATCTCTACCTTAGCTATCACTTACCATCTTATCTTAACAGGTAGAGATTGACTATACAGTCGTTTACTCCTACATGTAACCGCCTGAGCTATTGCTTACCATCTTATCTTAACAGGTTATGGGCCCCACTCACTCCTAAATTATAAGAAGATTATCGATTACACACATATCCCCTATCGACTCAATACAAGAAACATTCTACAATGTCTGGAAGTCACAATATCTCAATCCCTTTCTCCTTGCCCGAGGATCAGCGCTGCCACGGTTATGAAAACTTCGCGGGCTGGAAAACGCTAATGATCGCTCATGGGAAACCCCAAGGATACCTAAAATATTGGGAGAACAAAATCGTTGTCCCCCAGGAGATACTGGACGCAGAGCACTAGTGGTATACACTCTTATGATAAAAACCAGACACATGCCTGGAAGGCGATGTGTATAATGCCTAGAGGTTCAATGAGACAACTCATTATTTTGTCTAGTATTTTCATTCATTAAGTTCCCTGTGTATTTCATTTGGTTTTTTCATTAAATGGCCTAGGTGATCTCATTAATATTGTATTGTGGTTTCCTGCAATATTTCATTCATTATCTCTGGATATCTCATTTTGCTTTTCATATGAAAGCCTGGCGCTTTCAATGAATATTTCATTCTTAGCTCCAGGACATTTCATTGGAGTTTTCATATATATATCTGGCGCTTTCATTGGATATTTCATTGTTAGCCCCAGGATATTTCATTGTGCTTTTCATCTGAATGCCTGGTGCTTTCAATGGATATTTCATTGCACTTTTCATAGATATACCTGGTGCTTTCACTGGATATTTCATTGTGCTTTTCATATATATCCCTGGCACTTTCATTGGATATTTCATTGCTAACCCCAGGATATCTCATTGTGCTTCTCATTTGGATGCCTGGTGCTTTCAATGGATATTTCATTCTTATTCCTAGGAGATTTCATTGCACTTTTCATGTGTGTACCTGGCACTTTCAATGAATATTTCATTTTTAGTGGCAGCTGACCTTTCAGGGTCCAGGGTGCATTTCCAAATGTAAAATAGCAATAAAATCAGGAAAGATTAGGGCTCATTGCTGATTGTCATGTTGGGTAACATTGTCAGGGTCCAGGGTCCAGTTCCAAATATGGTAATATATCCAAAAATAGCCAGAAAATAGCGGAAAAATTGAATATATATAAAAATGGTGTACAGAACATCAGGCACTGCCTTCAGGGTCCACTTCAGGTTCCATCCCAAAAGGGAAATATCACCTGGTTTGACCAAAAAGTGAAGAAAACCAAGCAGAGAATGATTTTACTTATCAGGGTCCATGTAATGGGATGTTGGGATGATGGTCACATGACCAATTACCAAAAATGGTCAAAAAACAAAAGTTGTAGCCCTACACTGTAGCTTCCTGAATCTGTTCGAATTATGTTCTGAAGTGCTCCTGTTGTGGAGATATGAGGTAAAGGAATCCCAAAAGTGTCACGTTTTTTCTTCTTTTTTTTTTGCATTTTTCTCCATGAAAACAAAACCAAACAATATGATTTCAGTATATTTAGAAAGCTAAAAGAAAGGGCTACAACTATTGTATCATGGGAAAAATGACCAAAAAAGGAAGGTGCATGCCCTAGAAAAGGAATGGTCAGATATAGACTACCAAGTTTACTGATAGACTACAAAAAAGTCAGACTCAACTACAAAGTTTACTGATAGACTACATAAGACTACAAAAGTTGGACATAGACTACAAATTTTACTGATAGACTACAAAAGACTACAAAAGTCGGACTTAGACTACAAAGTTAGGGTTAGAGCTAAAAGGTTATCCAAAGTCAACCTAGCCCATCCATCCCATACATGGCACATATTTGAGGGGGAAATGGCTGGGGAATATACAGATACATTGCAGGGACTCTATTCCATGTCTAGTTTGAGGAATCACATGCAAAAGAGAGCATGAGAGCCTTTAGAAAAGGTTGTCCTGTCCACTTTTTTAGACTACAAAAGTTTGTAGTGTCTGCTTTTGTCATCAGAAAAGTTTGTAGTGTCCACTTTTTAGACTACAAAAGTTTGTAGTGTCCGCTTTTTTATTGGAAAAGTTTGTAGTGTCTGCTTTTTCATTTGAAAAAGTGTGTAGTGTCCGCTTTTTAGACTACAAAAGTTTGTAGTGTGCGGTTTTTCATTAGAAAAGTTTGTAGTGTCCGCTTTTGAGACTACAAAAGTTTGTAGTTGACATGTAGGTTATGGTGTCCTTGGCCCTGTCTAGGTTATGGGGATGAGGTTGAAGGATTGACATGATCTTACACATTGCCAGTGCTGGATTGACATGATCTTACATATTGCCAGTGCTGCAGCATTAGTATTTGACATCATGCACAAGTTGTCTTTCACATTAGGAAAGGCTATTCTAAGCTTTTCATATTGATACCTACTGTCCTATCTCAAAACATAATAAGTTCATGTGGGGATATGGCTTAAGGATTGCCATGGCTTTCCATATTGCTATCTCCTCATCACCAGTTTTTCATCATGCGCTAGTTGGCTTTCGCTCTGTCTGCTTTCACGTTGATAGCTTCTGACCTGTCGCGACCATAGTAAACTTCGATATCAGCCCTTTGAGGGCTATAGGATGATGAGCTGATTCATCCTGGGAGGTGTCCTCAAGTCAAGTCATGTTGTAAGTTGACCATGTATCCATGTATTGAGACAGAACAGTAGATATCAACATGAATGGCCTCCTCTGGCTTGAAAGCCAACTTGGGCATGATGAAAAACTGGTGATGTGGCAATAGCAATATGTAAAGTCATGGCAATCCTTTAGCCATATCCCCACATGAACTTATTATGTTTTGAGATAGGACAGTAGGTATCAATATGAAAAGCTTAGAATAGCCTTTCCTAATGTGAAAGACAACTTGTGCATGATGTCAAAAACTAATGCTGCAGCACTGGCAATATGTAAGATCATGTCAATCCAGCACTGGCAATGTGTAAGATCATGTCAATCCTTCAACCTCATCCCCATAACCTAGACAGGGCCAAGGACACCATAACCTACATGTCAACTACAAACTTTTGTAGTCTCAAAAAGCGGACACTACAAACTTTGCTGTGGACTTTGTCAAATTGTTCCTTTCTTTCATCAGTGTAGCGACCCATAGGTACAAAGTCAGGAGGTGTCCCATTCAACTTTGGGAGAGTGTCAAGAGGATTCCCTTTAATATCATGAATTATTCTGAATTTATCTGGGAGGTCTTGGTATACTGGCCTGATTTTCTGTGCAACCGGCTTGTATTTCTTTGTGACAAAAGTCTCTCTAGTTTCTACAGGATCCTCTTTCTTTTCCTTAGGTGCTGCTTTATCCTCATGATCATAAATGACATTCATCATGGTTTCAACATTTTGGATCCCCCCTGACTTTAAGTTTACATCAGAGAAATATTTCCCTAAGTAACTCACAAGTGCAGGACGGTCTTTTTCTTCTATGTGTTTTTCATTTCTCAAGGTTTGGAGCAAGTAAAGATTTCTCAATTCTTCTTGCTCAAATTTTCCATTTCCTGGTAATGTATATGACTCGCATTCAAAACCACCATTACCATCATCTATCAAGGTTACAGCGATCTCTCCTTGATCTTTGATCAATTCATCGAAGACCGAAAATCCTCAGACGGCTTAGGAATTTCTGCTTTCATTACAACAGGTGGTCTTCCTCTTTCATGTGTAGGTAATACACATTGTTGTGTTGAATTAGGATCCGCTATGATAAGAGTTTGTCCCCCATCTTTATAATTCTGTACAGTACTCTCTGTCAATACATCAAATGGTCTGCCCAATAGCACTTTATATGCTGGGTCAGTGATGATGTGGACTTGTAGGTATACTGTTATAGTTCCAAAGATAAAAGGTACAACAGTGTATCAATTCGAGTAGCCATTTTATCTAACATATCATCTCTTGAATCTCTAATCTGGTTGGTGTATACTGATTTAACTTGAGCATCTATTCCCAACTGGATGATACCTGGCTCTCCGCTGTTCTGGGTGTAAATTTTTCCAGGCGATGCAAACATATTGCTTTGTGCCATCATATCTTTATTGCTAGCTTCCTCAACAATCATTTTAGCAGACTTCCCATTTGTCCCTCTAGGTACTGGTTGTCCTGTGAGCGCGAAAAACATCTTAATACCGGACATTTTAATTTTTCCCGTTCTAATATGTTCTTCCCTATGAGGATAATTCATCGCGAAATGCCCTGTTTCTTCACAGTACCAGCATCCGTCTGAACCCATTCTCCAAGTAGGCTGTGTCTGCCTCATGGTGGGTGCTGAGGTAACATGCTGGGTCATTAACGTCTCAGTTAATTTGTTCATTTCTTGTCTAGATGCTTGGAAGGCACTCATTTGTGCTTTTTCACTCGATGTAATTTTATCCATGAGTAACGCAACTTTCTGGTTTAATTCTCGGATATCATCTTCTAGCTTAACACTATGTACTGGCGTAGTATGTGTGTGATGCTCTCGTGTCGTCCATGTTTCTGTTGCATTGACACCAACCCAGGTATCACTTGAAGAGCTAATCCCTTGTGCACGTCCTGCAATAGTCTCAGCCATTTCAATTACATCTAGGATAGCATATGGATCCTCTGGACAGCGTTCTTTTCCTTCAGCAGTTTTTCCTTTATCATCTTTGGAAAATTTAATATTGAGACTTCCTTCCACTTGTCCTCAGAAACTATCCCTTAGACATCCTAAAAACAGTTCTACCAATTCTCTGTTGCTCACCAAGGCAGGTGGCACCAAGAGTAATTTTTGTTCTGCTCGGAAACCTCTAGTGAGGCTTTTAAGTGCAACAATGTCATCAATATCAATGCGCTGATGGTCATTACAAAATTTTCTCAAATTTGCTAGTGTTCCTTTTCCAGCATTCTTTGCCTCTGGATAGTCATCGATCAACGCCTGTTTAAACTCCTTGTATTCAACTTCAGGAGCAAAAGTGTCGAATGCTCGCCATTCGAATTCCGTCATTTGGTCTGTATACCTTCCTAACTGTTTCTTCTTTTCTTGATCATCATTGATACCATGCTCTGTGAACAAGTCCTCCATTTGGTCAATGAATCTTAACAGCTCAATGGGTTTTTCCTTGTCGAAGTTAGGGGCTCCTCGGGAGCCTGGCAATGGCATCAGTCTAGACGATCTTCTGCCTCCAGTGGCAGGAGCTTCATCTTGGTTATTATCTGGCATGTTTGTAATATTTCTTTGGGCTAACAAGTTCGGGTTTATATTATCAGATGCCCTAACAGTTTTTCTACAAGTCATGCGAGGAGGCGGTTGGGATACTGTCTCTGTTCTTAACGGAAACCTTTGTGCTACTGCTGTTGCAGGTTGCTTAGCTTTTCGTTTAGATGGAGGTGGTAAACCTGACGATTCCCCTGCTTTAATAGAATTCGCTGTTTGTCTGATTTTTGGTGCCGTGGTGAACGGCTCTGCACTAGTATTTAAATTGCTTCAAACGCTAGCAGTTTTTTAATTTAAACTTTTTGTTTAAATAAATGATCCTGTAGATCACTAAACTTTCAAGTCTTTGCTTTATCAAAAACAAAAGGAGACCCTCACGGTGGGCTCCAGATGATACGCATTGCACAGGGATGACTGTGAAAGTGCGAAACACGCAAACAAGGATCAAGCGCGTCAGGAAAACCCTAAACACCTAAACACTCACTCACACACACACACACACACACTATCACAATGTCAGTGCACGAGTTCGAGGGCCTTTGGTATTAAGAAATACCACTTTTGTCTTCTTAGGTTTAAGTCTCAAGAGATTTCGTCTCAAAACGGGTTTTTATTATAAGGTGTGGTTTAGAATAGTTAAATAGAACAAAGTATGTCTTTCTGGGAACTTGGTCTCTTAAATGCAAAGTTCTTTGATCACAGTTTCTTTTATTAACACAAAACACGACTTCAATTGACTTTTATGACTCCTGTGAGTTTTTATTATGTCACTACGCTCCAAAACTAAGGGTATGAGTACGCTGTCTTGTCTAAATGATACTGTGTTTTTAAAACCTCTTATTCAAAAGTCTCCAAGTAAGTTGACTCCCAAGCACACTGGCTTCGTTCACACTGTACTTTTCTGACCACGAAGAAATCTCCTTTAATTGATTACAACTGTCCACCTCCTAAGTTCCTACTTGGAGTGCAACTAGCTGGTCAACGGGGGGCAATTGCTTGCCTTTTGACCTGCCAGCACACTCCTTATATACTCCAGGAACCCCTATCTACGTTTTACATGTGTTTTAATGCGGGATACTTTGGTCCGAATTACAAATATGAATTTTAATGAACGTGTGGTATATTTTGTAGTCTATCTCTGTGAACACTACAGATTTTGTAGTGTCGCATCTTTCATTTTCAAACGCATCAGTGTTTGCGCATGTTTCTTTCTATGGCCCTGTTTACCGGTTTGACAGATGACATCACAAAATGATTAACGTTTCCTTTGATGCGCATGCATATGCATTTACCAATAGTCTTTGGCCTTCCGTCGTTTCCGAGTTTTTAATTAAAATGCCTTGTCTTGGCTCGTCTTTTCATTATGGAGGTCGGGAGACACTCCGAAGGTGTTTTCAAATGTCTTTCTTAATTGTCAGGGGGTTCTTATTATATTTCATATAATAGAATGTGTCTTTTTCTCATGTTTGTACTTGTGACATTCAGACGCATCAGTCTTTGATGCGTACGCGGGAACTGCCGTACATGACTTTCTGAATGGCCGTGAGCCACGCTAAGTCTTCGTACATTTACTACCTAGGTGTAGTTTAGTCTTTCAATGTTTCAGACATGCCGTTTAAGCGTCTATGTCGTCTTTTCTGTATTTCTTGTATAAGCACGAGTTTTCACAATAAATCCATTATGTGTTTCTAAACCCTTTGGTAGTAATGCAATTCTTCTCCCTGCATTGGGTGTTTACTCTAGAACCTCTTCGTGCTCTATTTCATGGTAGGTGAATCTTAGATAGGATCCAAGTATAATGTCACAACGCATACTGCTGCCAGTTCCAAAGCCTTGTCCTATTTTCAGATTCCACGCATTTGCATTTTTAGTCAACTGCGCCGGGTATGTGCATTGACTCTTTGTATCATTGCAATTGTATGTAGTGTATTTATTAGAAATGACCTTTATCGGTAAAATCATTAAAATTGAATTTTATATGGGTGAAATGGTTTCATCTGTATCAATGTGCTAAGTAAAAACCATTCAGCTTCACCTTTTGGAAGACAAATGTGCCATACTTACCATCACTTTTCTCTTTTTCAAAGGCCTCTTGGCTTTCAGGACATTTCAGGAGATGAGTATATGAATGGCAAGTAACTATACAAAAGTACAAACAGTATTTGACATAGGTATATCACTATCTGACATAGTAATTCAAACGACATGAAGCAGAAAGCGGTTCAATGATGTTGAGCAACATTTTGTTATCACGACTTTAGGGCAGCCTGCTGCTAGTCATGTGATCATATATATTTACATTGTGATTGCAAACTTTGGAATCGAGACTTTGCTAAGAAGCTCAGCTACTTTATGTGTAGGGGTATATATAAGGAGGGCTTGCACCACGACACAGATGAAAATCATAAGTAGCATCTGCCGAAAAGAAATACTGCCTTGGTGGACAATGCATGGAGATGGAACCAGTATGTATCAACCCCATCGACAAGATTCAAAATGATTAAGGTGCAACCATCACCACCGATGGCCACATGACCTCTAAATGTATCAAGTCAGTAAAAAGTCCAACAAGCGAGTAGCATCATACATTCTCATAGTGAGCTGTTGGCTCCATTCCTTAGACCAAGGTTTGATCTTCTGACTGACACTATTTGGACTGTTAACAGATTACGCTCATGGAGAAAGAGAGGCTTACACTTGATGAGACTCCAGGTAACAAACAAGAACACTTGAACCTCAGTCAAGAAAATCTACACTGCGAACAACAAATGGTTTGGGGGTAAGGGCATGCAGCAGTTTCAGGTGGCCTAGAGGGGGTTGTGATTGAGGTAAGCAGTTTCAAGTGTTTCGAAATGCTGACCATCTGAATCTATCTGCCACACCTTTGCTGTACCAGTCCCCACTGATGCAAGGCGATGATGGTTCATATCAAACGCGAGGGCCTCAATGTGGTTATTGTGGGCAGGTATCGAGCAACTGAGGCGGTAAGACCCCTGAATGAGAAGATCAAAGTAAAATCAGGTTAGATAGTAGACAGAACTTACGGTTTCATCAGTTCGTTGGTAGACAAAGACTCGGCCATCGGCACAGCCAAAGGCGAATGAAGTCATTGGTCCTTCTGGGGAAATGGGAGTCCAGATAGCCACACAGACGGGTCCATTAAAAACAACCAATATTGCTTGGTGGAGAGACCCTTTCGTCACATTCCAGATTAAAAGTTGTCCATCATCCCCTGAAAGAATAAGGGAGTGATGGGCTTTATCAGAAGGCGGAATCTTACCACCACTTAATAACATTCGAGCATCCCCACTAAGTTTGAGTGTGTTCAATGGCTTGGTATGCTTGCGGAGGGTGTACTTGCATTCGAACTTCTGGAGGGAACGTGAGTGTGTGACCCAAGTAAGAAGTCGGTACTCAAAGAAGACTGCCATAGAAGTAAACCATGCAGAGGTGTTATTTCGATGATCACTTTTCAATGATCACATCTAGATTTTATGTGAGCCAGAAACAATAATGATGAAAAATCACCGTGCTGTGCACAAGGGATGACAAGCATTTTTTCTGGTGTCTACATTCAAGTCTTTCTACATCTGAGTTGCCTTATTGCAATTGTCTACCAGCTAAATACCCAAGCTAGCAACAAAGGGGATCGGATTATTGTGCTATTGCTTGATACAGTACTAACTAATTTGAGGAGACGAGAGATGAGAGGGGGTGAACAAGTTACAGTCGCAAAAGAAACAGATGAGGGGAGTGGAAAGGAGGCGGAAGATGAGTGGGGGACATATTTGGCTAGGTGTTTTAGAGCAGGGTGCGTCTGTCAACTTAGGGCAGGCTGCTCCAATTTTCGCACTATATATTCTGATGATTAAGTGAATGAAGGCCTTTCCCTCCTCCACTCAGCCTTCCTCCGCCCTCCACTCAGCCTTCCTCCACCTTTTTCTTGAATGACTTACTTTGAATACCTCATCACCCTGTAGAAAATGTAGATAGCTTTTGTAACTACTATATCTCCATTGAAAATTAGAGACAAAAAACACAAATGGTGTAAGAACACACCTGAGATAGAGAAAAATGGAGAGTTCTCCATTTCTCCTGTCGACCTAGTCATTGGAGTGAGTAATAATTAAGTCAATTTGAATTGAATGTCAAGTTGCTAATTGTGAGCTTTCTACAAGTCCCTGGCGCGCCCCTTTACCAAAGTTGTCATGGCATCTTGCACATTCAGTGATTGTCTTCCGGGCTGTCGCTCTCGCAAGACATGTCGTTTCCCCTGCTAGGGTCTCCTCCTCTTTCCCATACGTGCTTGCCCCTCACTTCACATTGTATGTATGTATGTCTTTTTTGTTCAAAACATCTTGGACTTACTCATTTGCTCCATTGCAGCCAACTTATTGTGTTGCGCCTTGGTGATGGACTACACCTTAAATATCGGAATTCCGCTGTCTTCAATCCAACTTCTTCAATGTAAATCAATCCTCGATCCTCGTCCTCCTCAACGTATATCAATCTGATCAGCTTCCGACAGCTATGATCTTCAACACCTTCTTCCAATTGACGCTGCAGGCAGTGTTTGCTGACGAAATGAGTCTCATACACCTGTAACTGATCCCTTTGCTCATTCCGTCTAGTTACCCATTTGAATCGCTTCGAAAGATCTTTTGTCAACTTTGTTGATCTGACAACATAAGAGAGCTTTTGAGCCAGATGTAAGCTCATCACTTGGTGTTTAAGAGTGTTTTTAACGCTGCTTTCAAGACCCCAGTAGCCCACACAGACCATGGCGTTCAACCTGCTGCCAAACATCCGAAACATGTCAGTCATTACCGTTTACCCAAGCTGTATTTACTGATACTTTGCAGGTCATTGTTAACATGGCGTCTGCATTAGTAGGTACCATTTACATCATGAAAATGTGACAGTTGCCATGAGGCACCTTGATCAGCTACCGTTTCATTTCATTCACCGCACTTATTTCATTTCTTCCAGAAAAGGCGTGTTTAATTCATTTGTGATGATTCTTTCATTTTTTGTTTCATTCTTTTCCAAAGAAAATGAAACACCTTTTGCCTCATTCTGTTTCATTCTCACTTCTGTTTCATTCCTGCCAGAAAGAATAAGTTTGATTCTGCTTCATTCATTCCTGACAATTATTTCATTCTTTGTTTCATTCTTGCCAGAGGATTGAATATTTCATTCATTTTCAATTATTATTTCATTCTTTCTGGACAGTTATTTCAATGATGTAGTACATGTACAAATAAGGAAATAATATACAAATGATGCCTGATATGGGTTGTGCCCTTCTGCAGTGGATTGAGGGGCCATATGGGGGTATTTTTGGATTTGAGGCAGATATATGCAAAGAGCTAGCAGTGGTGTTGCCAAATAGGGCACTTACATTTTGTTCCCATCAATTACATAATCACCTCCCATCTCACAATGGAATGAAACACATGCACCAAAATGAATGAAACAAAAATGAGGCAGCTCAATGACATGAATGAAGCCAAAATGAAAGAAATTCCAGTTCGTCACAAGCAGTTCTATTTCGTCGCCATGGACAGGAATGAAACAGGAATGAAAAACTGTTTCATTCCAACGTGGTAGCTGATCAAGATGGCCCGTGGCAACTGCCACGTTTACATGATGTAAATGGTAGCTACCAGTCGACATAATGGGAGGAATGGGGGGAGAGGGGCTGTCGTAACCTTCCATGAAGAACGTAGGGGTGGTGGTGGGTGGGACTGCATAGAGTCTGTTCCAATCGACTGAGGGCCCCCCCATGACTCACAACATGTCGGTGTATACCCAGATCCTTGTGGGATGGAGCCACTGGGATTCCTCACACCACAGCTGCTTGCCTGACAAAATCTTCACCAACGTTACCTTGGTGAAACTGAGTGTCATTCAACAAAATATAAGGTAGTTACTTACAGCTTTCTCCCAGGCATGTGCTTCTAAGGTCGGTCGGTTCACGTCATTGGAATTCATAAGAGTCGCTTGATTTCGATTGATGAACCTCAAAAGTGATTCTTTTTGAAACCAAACATCGTCCAAACACCCGGGGTCGAGATTGTGGGCTTTAGCTTCTATGGTAATGGTGGAGGACATTGGAGTTGGAATGGCACGAAGGGTTAGAATGAGACGATGATGAAAGTTGATGTCGAAAAGTTGTCAACAGAGTCACGTGGTGGCGTCAGAAGAGTAGAGATCCTCAGAATGTTCCACGGCTGATCATCGGTGGCTTTCATTCCCATGGTTGAATTTTCAAGGGCCATTGCAAGGCCAAACAAAACAATGGGCCTTTCTCTTGAACAACGTTCATTAGCAACTGCAATCCCTGGAAAAGCCATCTACTCCATGGCTGATATGTCTTTGACAAACCCAGGTAGGAGAATGTCTAATCTTCCAGGCAACCATTGTCACTAATTCTTTTGACACAGAAGTTGTAATGAAAGACTTGGAGCATAGGGAGGTGCAGGAAGGTAAATAATTCAGTTTGGGCTTTTACTACCAACACTGTTACAACCTTACCTTAGAAATGGCCCAACATCAAAACGTTCTCCCAAGTAAGCAAGTCTTATAACCTGACCAACCTTCAATCATTATCGGGCGAACAGACCTACCAAGCGACAATGGAATGCAGTCCACTGAACAAGCAATGGAAGTCGACGTGGATAGCATTATGCAACGTAAGTCGATGGGCCAAGCTTTACAGATTGATATTAATGTGGTCTTCATTAGAACGTGAAGAGAGTCAATTGATGTCCATTGATTTGACTGTTTCTCGCCCGGCCCCGACATTCGACAAATCTATTTTCAATTTTCAAACGTCTGCCATTTCTGCAAAGGCCAGAGACATTAATTTCGATCGT
>NW_001890043.1:0-2035 GCF_000143565.1 Laccaria bicolor S238N-H82 | reverse complement strand
GACCGGACCTGCGGTTACGGTCTTTTATTTTTGAAATGTAAAGACCGCAAAAAGACCGGTTAACGTGAACCGGTTTTAACCGGTTTGGACCGGTCTTTTGTAGCCCCTTAAATACCCTTTAAAACGCACCCAAGAACGTACGATTTGGTAAAAAAACGAGAGAGATATGAATTAAAATGTAAATTACTTTGGGGAATAATAGATGTACCAGACTTATTTTATAGAAGCACCAATTCCTAACGGAATTTAACGTTCTTGGGCTCGTTTTGAAGCTATTAAAAATGTTAATAAATTTACCGATTAATAATTCTAAAATATTGGCCTAAAGACCGGTCATAAACCAGTTAAAACCGATGCAGACCGAAACCGGTCTATAGACCGCAAAAAACCGCGGTCTGCGGTCTTTTTGCGGTCCGGTCTGGTCTTTTGACTTCTGGGGAAAATGCAGACCGGTTACGGTTACGGTTAACACCCCTGGGCATCAAAAAACCGGACCGAACCGGACTTTCAAACACTACTCATTTTTCCTTTGAATTCCACAAGCCTGATGTCGTGATCTCAGGTTTGTACATTTCCTCTTCACATTCAAAAAGCATTTAGCTCACCCATCATAACAGATGTGGACAAGTCGGTCTTCTCATTTCAACCATCTACCCCTGCGTCAAGCAGCCAGAAGCCAGCCAGAGGAAACCCTGGGTCACATTCAAAGCACAATCGCCATCATGCCAACCCGAGTTTACAGCCCCCAAACGAGCCCGAGGAAAGCCTGGGTCCAATTGAAAGCACGAGGGCCATCGTACCAACTGCCTTTGGTCAGGCCATGGCATATGCTCCATACCCGATCTTCATCCATACACATCGTCGGTTAGGACCCCGCCCACCACATTCAACCAAATTGGTGGAGTTGGATTCCAACTCCCGACGTGCGAGGGGGATGTATCGAAACTACGATCTCCGTGCCCAGTGGGAAAATTCTGGTGTCAATAAGACCTTTGGCGACATGATAGAGGGATTCACCAAAGTCTGGGAAAGGGTCACTGACCCAGATCCTTCACCTGATCCCATACCAGAGTCCGGGACATGCAGGCCAAATTGGATCAGCATGACTCTCAAGAACTTACCCACGATGATAACCACGATGATGCCATGGACTCTCTTTCAGGCCGTATTCACCAGGAGGCGGTCATATCCCTGCCTGAAAACATTACGACGACCAGCCATTATCAGTATATTCTAACTCGAATGAGGAGGGATAAAGAAAGGTTGGTTGAACAGATTGAAACTGATCGAGATATTTTAGCAGCATTGGATGCCACCTTACTTTCACTAAAACCGTTTGTAACGAACAAGGGGAAGGCCCGGGACTGGGGTGAATAAGTAGTTTTATGTACCTTTTGCAATTACGAACTTGGGTGAAACTCCAACACAAAACGAATTGACATTATTCTAAAAAGATATAAACTAATGTTTCTTGGATTGGGTGATTCGAACACTCTCTTCAGCAATTCTCTTTGACCAATCTTGGTGGAAACCTTGCCTTTGATGGGCCGAGGTTTAGGTTTTGCCTTGACAGGGACAGCCATGGCCGACTTGACTAAATCAATGTTAGTTGATGGGCTGCGACCAGCATGTGGATCGACCTCGGTACATGGTTTGTCAATGGAAACGTCTTGTACGACAGGGGAGCCAGCAGCCTTCTTGATTGTGCCAGGTCGGCCGTTTTTGGGGCCAAGTTTGTAACTGGCCTCCAACCGAGAAGTCTTGTTGGGGAGGGCATCCTCTTCATTGTCACTGTATTTTCTTTTCACCCCATGTCCACCCAATGGCTCCGCAAAGTCCATTTCCCAAAAGCTTTCACCTTTAGGTTTCAGGTTATCAATAGTCTTCTTTGTTGGCCGAGCTTCATCGTCTAACCCAGGCTCAGCTACTGTCCCCTTTACATCGAAGTCGTTCTTGGTGGCTGCTTTCTTCTTTGTCGGCTGAACTTCCTGTTTCTCAAGATCCGAGTCCGAGTCCCATTGTTCTTTGGGTTTGG
>NW_001890044.1:5612-15988 GCF_000143565.1 Laccaria bicolor S238N-H82 | reverse complement strand
GGCCAGGCAATCTGCATGCATGTGTAAGCCTCAGTCATGAAGGAAAGAGGGATACAGAAGATAGAAGTGAGGGAGTGGGCAAAACCATGAGGTATGCGAACAGGACAAGAGTCCGTGCAAGAAAGGGGACATCATGAGATGTTGGAAAGGAGGAACACGAAGTGTGTTCGACCATGAGATATGCGAATGAGGACAAGAGTCCATGCAAGGAGGGGACACCATGAGATGTTGGAAGGGAGGAACACAAAGTGTGTTCAACATTGCGCAAGGGTGCGCCAGAGATAGGTGGGCAAGAGCCCGAGATAACACATAAAGGATGCAAAATCTGAATGTGTGTATGGCACAGAAGAAGAAAACAACCCTACGCACAAAATGCAAAAGGGCGTATAATGAAACGAGAGAAAATGGAGGGGGAAGAGACTGAGGGAATGAGAACTCACAATTTCTGCGACTTTTGATGCGAGGTCGAAACACGTCGGAAAGTCTTCTTTGCAGATATGCGAGTTCACAGAAGCGTGCAGTTTGGAAGCTTTAGAAAGGTGTCTGCAGATTCTGACTTTATCAGGCATACCACGTTGCTGGGGCTGGAGCGAGACAATAAGGGGGGAAGCTTGGAAAGGGCCACGAAGAATAAGTTCAGTCTCTTTGCGAGAGAAAGAGCCAGACATTCTGCCAGCCAGAAGTTCCTTTTGGAGATAGTCCTGAATGTCGGACATGTAAGCAAAGGTGGATGGATTGTTAGGGAGGACGACGCCATTCGTCAGTGCGGGCATGTGTCTGAGGGGAAAACCATGCCTGAGATTGCCAGGAAGTAGGGGGTAGTGAGATAAAAGATCATGTTTAAGCAAGAGGGACTCGAAGGCATCAGGGTTGTAAGGGTGTGGAACATGTGCAAATATTGAAGAGTGAAAGGAAGTAGATGACGGTAGGGGAAGGCGAGGGAAAACAGAATGGGAAAAATCAGTGTATTCGAGACGAGGAGGGGTTGACACAGAAAGGAATTCTTCAAGCGGTCTTGGTGCGACAGGTCCAGAAGAGAGCGTGATGGCTCTTGCTGCTGCAGAAGGAACATAGATGGAGGCGGTCGTCTTTGTGAAGGGCGGCGCATTGGGGAGCGGCGTCAGCGCCTCGAACGTTCCAGTTGATGCAAATGGTGAGGTTGTCGGGCGTGATGAGTCCAGCACCTGGGCTACATTTTGCGCAGACCGCTTTGCTGTCAGCAAATTTGACGATGGTGGCCTTTTGGTGGAAGAAGAGGTTGTGCCCCCTTTGCGCACAGATGAGGCAGACAGCGCTGGAGGAGGGCTTGCCGCTGCCTGAGGAAAAGGGCTGGAAGGAGCCTCGTGGCAAATTCCTCTGTGTGGGAGGTCCAGAAGTACCGTGGTAGGGTGGCCCTGACCGCGGAGTTGCCGTCTGGGAAGTGATGACGAATTCCTGGAATTCCTTTTGGAATTCCTTCCGAAGTTTGTGGGTCTCCTTGGTCAGGCCCAGGGCCTTGTCATAGTCTGGAGCACTAAATTTGAGGTGCCGGCTCCTGTGATCCTGTCGGAATTCTAACTCCATGGTTTTCCACGTGTCATAGAGTTCGTCCCTTTTGTTCAACGTGTTAAAAAAATTGAAGTGTTTTTCAAACCAAGCAGCATGTTCTCCATCTGCACCCGACTTGTCCCTAGAGATTTGGAAGCTCCACATGTTGGCAGCTGCTTCGGACCATTGGCTGCATGTGAGGGACAGCTCTTTCCCAAAATGATTTGAGAGTTTGTCTAAATTAAGAATATAAGTACCCTTTGTTTCCCCAGGTGCAGGGTTTGATTTGACGGTAGGGAGGGTCGAAGCTTCATCAATCAGAGATCGGAGATTCTGGGTGAGGAAGAAGGGAAGTGGCACTGCAACACAGATTTCAGTGTCATATAAAGATTGCGGGAATTCAATGGGAATTGGCTCCCCCACAACTCTTTCTACATGATTAGTTCCATCCATGCAACACCTTTTGGAGAGTCTGAGACTTTCTGCAGAGACATCGTTGTCTTTCCTTTTTTTCTCCTCCTTTTCTTTAAGTTCATCATCGGCTAGCCTGTGCCTCGCCAAAGTGTTGTAAACATGCTCGCGAACGGAGGCAAAGAAGGACAGGATCCTTAATCAGGCAAGATCTTCGGGATCAATGGTGATCAATGAAGCGACTTCTGATCCCGGCTCAGGATGACCAGCTGGGTCTAGAGCATGATTCAAGGTCTTGGCGGATCTGGCATCGTTGTCAGCCTCAATGTTCTTGTTTTTTTGTAAAATGTTGGGTAGGGAGAGGTTTTTTAAGAGCTGAATAATTGTAGGCGAAGTGTGGGTGTGCGGCACACGAGGCTGAGGGGTGAGAGTGCTGTCAGTGATTGTGTCGACCATAGTGCGAGATGCAAAATTTTGCAGGGAGCTCAAGAAGTCTTTCGAAAATTTTAAGGAGGTAACCGACAAGTAATTTCTTCATGTCAGAACCAGATCCAAGTGATGGGGAGAAGCACTCCCCGAAACATAGACATATATTAGTATTTGTACATGTAAATGTCTGGTTCTGACACAAAACATTATCTTATCCTAATATGAGCATGCTCTCGTTCCTCAAGCTTACTCATCACGGAACGTGCAACTATGGGTATTTGAGGCATAGAATGCAGCGAGAAGGACTGATATGCGCCAACCAAATAGTCGCCTTGAAATTGGGATACAAAGGGACGGAGAAGCTGCTAGTGCACACCACTGGCCACACCCCATGTACCTCTCGTTGACTACTCTGAGGCATCTCTCCTCACTCTACGTCAAATGTTCTGGTCTCAAAAGTTCAACCCGTTGACCGACCTCGAAGACCTCTCTGGCAAAGTAATTATCGTGACTGGTGGAAAGTGAGCTTCGACTTCCTTCATTGTAATGACAGCTCACATTCGTTTCTAGCAAAGGGATCGGTTATGCCACAGTTAAACACCTTGCTCGCCGCGGTGCTAAAGTTTACCTGGGCACGTGGACCAAGGAGAAAGGTGCAAAACCATCGCTAAATTGAAAGAAGTTCAGGGGACGTGGTCTGGCTTTTCTGCAACCCAACTTCAACCTCAGCACGCCAGCGTTAGCAAAGAAGTCTGGAGAGACTTTTCTGAGCAAGGAGGAAAGAGTTGATGTCCTCAGTACGTCCGAGAAGGCTTTTCTTGTCATGTCCCTGTGGGAAATTTAATCTTGTCTATGTGGCTAGTTAACAATGCCGCTGGCGGCTGTGTAGGTGCTTGAGTGAGTTATTAATTGGTTGCTAAAGCTTTCCCCCTTAGATTATTTGAAGACCCAACCAAACCGACCCAAGATGGTACTACCGCCACCCCAACATCACCCCGTCTTTCACGTTATAGTATTGAAATAAAATTCTAAGCAGGCATCTGTTGTGCATCTGTGAGGTGTTGATGGTTAAGTAAATTGCGCCGTGGCTTTCTTGCATGGAGAATTCATTCAGCACACCCTAGCCACATCGGAACCTTTCAAATCATGAAAACCTTGCTTCCTTTGCTCGAAAAAACCTCCAAGGAGAATAATTCGGATGTTAGAATCGTTATGGTGAGTAATTTGATTCTCCCTTGCATCAAGTATGAATACAGATATCGGATGTAGTTATCATCAGCCCTTCACGGCCCGGGTTACCACGAGCCATGGATCTAAAACTGCGTTTTTCGTCAATCGAGGATTTTCAGCTATGCTACGGAACAAAATCGGGTTTCCGCTCAGACCTCAAAAGATACCGTATGAAACTCAGTTTCTCCATGACCAGATTTCTCCATGACCAAATAACCTCTAACCATCCCAATTCTCAGCCGTGTCCAAACTAGCCAACATCCTCTTCTCGAATGTGCTCCAACGTCACCTTGACGCTTCCTCTTCCTCCATTATCAGCATCTCCTTGCACCCAGGAATGATTGATACATTTACAAGCCGACTCCCATTCCTTAGGTTCATTCAGAGGCTGACGGGAATGATGCTCAAACACCCAGATGAAGGGGCGTACAATTCTTGTTTTGCAGCTGCATCGCCAGTGGTCAGGAAAAATCTTGATCGGTATCGAGAAGCGTATTTGGAGCCCGTTGGGAAGGTTGCGTCGACCTCGAAGAATGGCGGAAATAAGGCGTTGGGGGATGAATTGTGGGCGACGACTGAGAAGTACCTAGAAGGGCTAAATTTATGAGTTTCACTGTTCAACGAGATAATGAAGTAGGTTGGTGCGCGATCGGAACTAATTTTTGTGTAACGCGATCGTACCCTGTACCATTCGGAAAGAGATCTGAACAAGAGAAGATCAAGAGTGAGATGATGCTATCGACAACTGTACCCGAAGAAAATAGTCTGGAAGCTAGCGCTGATCTCTTAGCCTAATAGTTTTGATCTTCATTCTTATCTTCCGCGCCCAGATTGTGATGCTTTATAACAAGAGTGAGATGACAAGGGGGTGGTGGAATGTGGAAAAGAGACCAACACTCGTTATTTTTTTTTCAGGGTTCTGCCTGACACCCCCCCACCATTACCTTCTTAATAAAGTATGTTTTTCCCACACTCATGTTTTTTTTTTTTTTGAATTCAAAATATTTCCATGTAACCAACATGTAACAAGTCAACTACGCACAGGTGGTTGGCCATAAACTAAGTTTAAGCTAAGTCGAGTCCACTGAAGATGCATATAACGGGCCTGTGCTAGCATGATATTGAAAAAACTTGTTTAAAGACGGATCATCCTGGGTAAGTAGCTACACTGACGGCTACTGACGGTACAGAATGAGAGGGCATTTCTTCAGTACTGTGCATGTGATAAATCTTCAAAAGTGACTCTTTAATGTGTAGGCCGAGAAAGAAAGTGAAGTGTCCGAGTGGTGTAATTCATTCAGAGAAGGAAGAGGCACTTGGCCTGGGGCGGCGTGGGGAGTGTAGGGTGTGTCGACGTAGGTGATAGTACTCTTGGTTTGGACCGTCCGTGTCCGAAGCTGGAATGTCGCTGCCCTTCAAAATCTGAAAATTGATGGGGTGTCACTTTTTTTTTTCGGCCTTCGGCCGGACACCCCCCCCTCCTACCCTTGGTGCAGGATCCACGTCCCGCTACCCCCTTGTGAGACGAAGACGCTGAAGACTTCGACCAATCGATGGGACATCTCTCCATTCTTATTTTTTTTTATCATGGGCGGTGGCCACTAAAATTGTCGCATGCCCTCACGCCAACAGAAAAGGCCGCGCCCAAGCTCGGCATCACAGAATTCTCGCAAAACGCGCTCGGGCCAGCTTCCCGGGGGGGTTTACGGGGATTTTCATGCGCTATAGCAAGAACATGGTAAGGACACTCTCCATCCAAACGGAAACTATGCGTAGGTCAGCAATTGGTCAGCAATGCCTCTATTTTTGATGAGCTGCTTGCGACCTACCGATTTGGAGGGCCAGCGCTGAGACCTGTTGAATTTTGTTTGAGCTTGTTTGTACACTACCTTTGGTTCAAAAGTTCAATGTCCAATTTCGTTCTTGTTCAATTACCTTGCAATCGCGATACAGCGCGATAACTTACACGTTAAGCACCCAACTCTATGAACACAAACTCATTTAGCCTGGTATACAATTGCTGGAGTCATGACTGGATTACTGTCTCTGCCCACGGAGCTTCTCCAAGACATTGGTGCTGAAGTAGCAACCTCGCCGGAGGTTCGGATTGTGGCAATGAGTCCCAGTTGTAGGATCCATTATTATCGTGATCCTAGAAAGGCTCTGCGTTTAGTATGCAAACAGATTAACTTTGCATGGGAGCCACAGGTTTTGTCAACGATCAAGTTATCGCCGATACATCTGTCATCTCAGGTCAAGAGTCTTGCTACCACTGAGCCAAAGCCGACTTCCGCCTCGAAATATGCCACCTGTCTTGAAATTCACGGTCTATATCCCCGAGACGACGAGGATGTACCTTCAGGAGAGGAGGCCAAGGTTAGGTCATTCCTCTTCCCAGCAGTTGCGTCCTTGACTGGGGTTCGAAGAGTCATGTAAGTCCAATGCCCTCCTTCAGAGCACATATTAATGTGTTTTAGTTGGGATCTGGGCGCCTCCGACCCAGAGTGGGCAGTTCTTCTAGTCCTCGACGCCCTTGCGTCACTTCCACTTTTGCAGGATCTCCATCTGAAGTGTGGGTCTGCTCCAGAATCTTCTCGGCAGCTACGACAGTTGCCACACATAGTAAACTTCTCTTTCACAAGCGCGGATTACGATCCCAGCAACATTATCCCCATTGCGAGACTCGGATTTATTGGTTGGAATCAGCCGAAGTTGAAAACCCTCACAATCGATAATCAGTGATACTACCCTGAGAAGAACATACAAAAGCTCAGTGACTTTCTCTCTGAGATACCCGATTCAGCATTCTTGAACATCACACATCTGAACTTGAGTGGGCTGTTTGTAAAACTGGACGCCACCCTGATACCCCATTTGAGATCGTTGATCTCCCTCCACCTTCGAAATATTTTTTCGACCGAGGATCAAGCTTCGGGAAATCCTGGATCCTCCACAGAAAACATTTGGTCGTCTTTGCGGTTGGAAAACATACATCTCCAGGATATCGTCACTGATGACGTCCAACTAGCCCTCATCGAGTACCTAACATCATTTTCCGGGCTTCGGTGTCTTAGACTTACATATGCTTCACGGTATACCAAGTCGCCACCGACGTCCGATCAGCTTGCCATCATGTTTTACGAACGGGCTCTACAAAACCACGTCCGTTCCCTCGAATCCCTTGAAATCGACGCAGGATATGAAGGGAATTGGTGCTTTGCGAACCACTGTTCCGGCATAATAAAACAATGTGCATGCCTTACATCTCTCAAGTTATCCATTGACTCTAAGGACATCGGAGAAGAGGATGATGATGACGCTGGCGAGGATACAAATGATGACGACGAGGATACAGACGATGACGCCGAGGATGAGGATGGAAACAATGATGGAGATGACGACGACGGCGACGGTGATGAAGAGCATTCATACCCTGGCAGAGGCAATCACAATGCAATTGTACGTTTCCAAGAAGAGGACGACGATAACGATGACGAGGATACAGACGATGACGCCGACTCGGAGGATGAGGATGGAAACGAAGATGGAGATGATGACGACGGCGACAGTGATGAAGAGCATTCATACCCTGGCAGAGGCAATCGCAATGCAATGGTATGTTCCCAATTCATGACCAGTTGTGCGCTTTTGAACCGCGTTTACAGCAGTCACCTCTGCCAGTGTTCATCTGCGCATCACCTGTTTTCAGCGACAGTGATGAAGAGCATTCATCCCTTGGCACAGGCAATCGCAATGCAATCGTATGGTTTCAATTCATAACCAGTCGTACGCTTTTAAACCTCTTTTACAGTGGTTACTTTTGGACATTTGTGCAAATCTACCTGTTCTGAGGGCTGTTGAATTACTCAGTGCTTCTCCCGAATCCACTCGAGGGGACAGATGTGGGTATACCGCTGGTATCCACCTTTCTCAGGTGAATGGCAAGATCGCCAACAGAGTGAAAAGTTATGGACCGATCACCCCCGGTCATGCATTCCGCGTTTCCACAGTTTGTGAAGAATTTGAGTTGCGGTGTGATGATTTGGGTATGAACGTTGGGTACCGACGCATTAGCACATCTAGGGAATACTGATATTCTGCGTGGTTGGTGGGATTTGGGTGGGATGCCAGTTATAGTCACTACGTCGTCGGTACTACTTCCTGGGGTCGTTACGTGGTCAGGCGGGAGAAAAGACTGAAACACAATATATGGCACTACGATTTTGAGAGATATCTGTAAACCATGAGGATGTTCATGGCTATGAAGTGACATTCAAGTTGAATCGCGAATCCAGTTTTATTTGAGTTTCTTTGCCATGGCTAATTTCCAACCAATTTCCAACGTCCATTAACTTTGTTGTCTGGTCGATTTATGCCACTGGCATAGTATGCGTGGTGCTACCAGAATCTTCCCGAACCTTTGTTATAACCGGCTAACGATTAATGTCTAGCGCCTTGTAAGTAAGCACACAGCCGAGTTTTTGTGGTCACGATTCTGACCTACTGCTCAACAAGGCCCCCTCGGCGTTGATGAGGTTTTCAGAACCTTTCTGAGATCGCAAGTTCAACTTGATCGCAAGACGGTTGACTGAATCATAAGTGTCACAGTCAAGCCGGGAGAACGTTTACATGTCTGTCTCCTGGTGCCTCTCATGCGTTGCCGTGTATCCGCATGCTCGAAGCTCTGCGCCCAGCCTGTCATGCTCTATAACAATAATGAGGCGAAGTTGCTGAGGACTTCAACCAATTGACCGGGAGATCTCTCCATTCTTGATTTTTTATCATGGGCGGTAGCCGCTAAAATTGTCGCATGCCCTCACACCAACAGAAAAGGCCGCGCCCGAGTGCGGCATCACAAAATTCTCATTGCGGCCTAGCGACTTGGAGGTAACTTGGAAGGCCAGCGCTGAAACTGGTCTAACCAAAGTCTAACCCTGTTGTAGGTCTCTGGTTCGCAGGGTCAACGTTTTTTGAACTCCCATCGTTTTTCTGCATTATTACATAAAGAGCCCGTGGATCAAGGGGGGAGCAGGATTTGAATCTGCCATATGGGGTCGGTTGGTTAGTCCGGCCGACAGGCTGTTAAATTTTTTTATTTTAAGTACCAATTTCAGGTAATTTATGGGTTGGATGAGCTCAGTGTGCTGTCTGAGGCATTTTGCAAGCTGTCCTCACTTACCAAGTGCAGTACTTATGCTATTCTCACTCGTGAATTGTGATCCAAGAAGCCTGGTATATGATATAGATTGAGGATAATATTTGAGATGATAAAACTGTTATCTGTCCACATTGTGATTGTGGTGAGAGTATAGATGCAGTTGATTGAGGACGAAAGCAAAGTAATTATAAAAAGGCTGCGAGACATTGTGGGTAGGTCATTTTCTTTTCATGTCATTTCAGCCTGACCACTGACTATGCAGTACCACTTTTCAAGGGTTGGACTGCCAGTGGATCTTGGTATCAATGACTGGGTTTGTGACCCATGTAAGAACATGAAGAAAAGGAGAGGAAGGGGTGGCAAATGAAGGATAAGATGGCGGCTGACATCCCAAAACATGTTACTATTTATAGATTTTACCTATATATGGAAGGTTGTTCCCACGCCTGGTTGGTTAGTCCGGCCATATTGGCCTTACCAAAAAAATCAACATGATATATTAAATTAAAATTGTGCTCCCCCCTTGCCGTGGATTTTAATGGGCTCCATCCCTGAAGAGACTGCGAGCCGTTTAGCACTCATTTTCGTCGAGGCGTTCAAGTTAGGCTGAGAGTTGGAACTTGGACCAGTGCGGTATTTGTTTGAGTTTGTCTGTAGCTTTGGTTCAAGTTCAATGTCCAATTTCGTTCTTAGCCAATAACCTTGCAATCGCGATAACAACGCGATAACTCACACGTCAGGCGCCCAACTCTACGAGCACAAACTCATATAGCCTGGTATACAAGATGACTGGATTACTGTCTCTGCCCACGGAGCTTCTCCAAGACATTGGTGCCGAAGTAGCAACTTATCAGGAAAATCACACAGGTGTGGCGGGCCGTGAAGGCGTGGCCAAATGTGGCCGGCGTGATTGATCTGGCGCCACCTCGTCACAACTTTGATCCCGGTGTAAATTGAACCACGCGTGCCACAATGATCATCCGCGCCCACATCCCGGCGTAAATTGAGCCACGCATGTCACGATGATCATCCGCGCCACACTCAAAGATGTAGAGTAACAATAAATGAGACTACGTAGTACTGAACTTGTAGTTAAAAAAATGAGACTACAAAACTTGAAGTGTACGACTCAAATACTAGTACTAAAAACAAATCTCATTTGCGTGGTGGTCTGCATACTTGTTCACGTAAAAGGCTTCGAAGACGTCGAGGGACCAGGTGTGTGAAAAATGGGGAGGAAGGTATTGGCGGCCGAAGACGGGGATGAGATGTGCGGCGCGGAGGACAGAGTCCAAATGTATCACAGTGGTCAGCCGTTCTCCATTACGCGTGCACTCTGGAACAACATTCCACATGCCAGTAATCTTGTCTGGAGAGCGGCCGACCTTCTTGAACCATTCGACGAGGGCACAGGGGTAGGTAGTGTCGTTGTATGTGAAAGAGAAAAGGAGGAGTACGCGCACAGCACTCATTCCTCGAAATCCCGGTTTTGATTCATCCTCGACGACAAAAGCGCAGTCACGACGCTTTCCGGTACCTCTCCAGGAGGGCGTCGAACGGATGCGTTCCCGGCGCATTCCACGGATTCCAGATGGGTCACTGGGTGCATAGAATGTGGCGG
>NW_001890044.1:0-976 GCF_000143565.1 Laccaria bicolor S238N-H82 | reverse complement strand
CACCTGTCTATCACACCTGTTTACGCTAACAACGCGGTTCGTCCAAGATGGGGATCACCCTGCAAGCCAAGGTGGAGCCTGCGGACACTCCACTTCCAGTCAGAAGTGAAAAACCGCCAAAATCGACCTACGTGAATGGGGACCTTCCCTTCGAAAACCATCGCCGCGACCTCAAGGACTGGCAGCACAAGTTCATCCCCGAGTTGTGCGACTGGGCGGGGACCATCGAGCAACCCTTCACGGCCAATGCTCACCCGGATTTCGCTCATATTGTCGAAACACTTTGGGCTAGTTACTTTCCCACTACAGGGGTGGCTACTGATGCTGTCCATTTCATGGTGCGCTTTTCTACTCTCACGACCTTCAACTTCATTGCTGACGTCGTTTGTATACATCTTAATCAGGCGTGGTCCGCACTGAAGAATTGGAGGAGCGACATTGGCAAGCGTGTTCTTGCATACCTCAAGAACCTTTTCGCAAACAAGCCGTTCAATAACGATGCAGTCAAAATTCAAGAATACGTGGCCGCTAATCTCCTCAAAGTAACCTTTATCTACCGTGATCAAAAGGTGCGCTCTCGTCTTTAACTACTACTTCCGATACTGATAAGTTTAGAATATGACAGGAGCGTATCGCTCTGACATTGTTCTAGATGTGTTCGCTTCCCATCTTCGATATGTCATGCAGGTTGCCTCAACCCATGGAGACCAAACAGGCGCGATGTCTGTCTGCGTAGCAGCGGTCTGATTTTTTTCTTCCCTTTTCCGTAATCCTACTGACATACTGCACATTCAGGTGGAACGCGGGTTGACGCTGTGGAAGAACGGAAGGGAACCATCAGCTGCTGATGCCACCAAAAAGAATTTCGTTGTCAACCCCTGGGCTGAACACGCACACAGATATCTTCCGAAGATCAAGGAACTGTCGGTGAAGAAGTGGGAAGCGATCATTCAACTGGCCGCCCCCTTCATCAAGA
>NW_001890045.1:0-15347 GCF_000143565.1 Laccaria bicolor S238N-H82 | reverse complement strand
TGAGGATAGATGCTCGATCTGCTGTGTCACCCATGGGCAGTTCTATGTTGCAGTTTCACGAGTAACTTCTGTTCATAACATCAAGATAATATGGGATGATCAACTTCCAAGTCCTGTTACCAAAAATATTGTATATCCTGAGGTACTTCTTGACTAAATTTGATATTGTAGATTTATGCTATGATTTTTGTACAATTTTTTTAATTACTGTAAATAAGTGTATGTGAATGGATATAGAGATTGGAATAAAAGAAGTGTACCAGAACTGGGATTTAAGATGAGTACCAAAACTGGGATTAAAGATGTGTACCAGGGGGTCCAGGGGGCGTGCCCCCGGCAAGCTGTGACCAGTGCTGGAGGAACAGCCGAGCATTAGCGAGTGCTGTGCCGTAGGCACGGGTCTAAAGCTTGTAATAATAATAAAAGCGCAACATGCATGGATTGAACACTCAACCTTATGGACACACCAGCATTTTACAGAGTGAGCACTTTACCACTTGTACCACGTAGGCATTATTATACAGGTATATTTTATACTCTACATACCAACCGTAAGGCTAGCTTCCTAGAAAGGATGCCGGCAAATTCCGCGAGTGGGAATTTGCCCAAACCCTCAACCTAGATCCTTCCACGTCACCACCACCCATCAACGAGGCTTCGACAACCACCACCATCCAACCACTGCCCTCGCCATCTGTCGACAAACACCGCGCCCGTCAACACACCGGAAAAGGGCACCCAGGTATGACGTGCATCATCCCACTAGCCACGTCACCGCCCGCTCACACCGTTTAGCCAACCAACAGCCCACGTACGAAAACGAATGCCCACGTACGAACATGAACACCCACAAAGGAAAACGACTGCCCACCCACGAAAACGACTGTCCACGGAAACGACCGCCCACGGAAACGACTTCCCACGTCAACGGACGACAGCAGACCACCCCGGACACGGCACGACAGCGCGACAACACAATACAACAACAACAACAACCGCCCACGTACGAGAACGGCCGCCCGCATACAACAACGACCACGCCGATGCACAACAACGATCGCCCACGTACAACAACAACCGCGCCGACGCACAACAACGACCACCCATGAGAACGACTGCCCACGCATGAGAACGCCCATGCACGAGAACAACCACACGCCAACGCACAACAACGACCACGCCGATGCACAACAACGACCGCCCACGTACAACAACGACCGCGCCGACGCACAACAACGACCGCCCACGAGAACGACTGCCCATGCACGAGAACGCCCACGCACAAGAACGACCACACGCCGATGCACAACAACAACCACGCCGATGCACAACAACAACCGCCCACGTACAACAACGACCGCGCCGACGCACAACAACGACCGCCCACGAGAACGACTGCCCACGCACGAGAACGCCCACGCATGAGAACGACCACCCATGGACGAGAATGAACCCCACCTGTCTCCCACCTCCATCCCTCCCCTCCCCCTCCCTCCATCACTCCCATCTCCCTTCCATCCCTTCCCCTGCCTCCCCCTCCCTCCCCCCCTTCATCATTCCCCACCACTTCCTCCCTCCCCCTCCCTGACCACATTAGATTATTAAATACTTTTTGTATATATTTGTGTATATAGTTATCAATATAATATCTATGTTTTATGCAAGTTTGGTATGGAATTTTGAGGTGCTAAAAGGTCTGACTGACTTAATCAAAAATTGATAGAATGCATGATACTCAAGTAGGAATCCAGTAGGAGTCCAGTAGGAGTCCAATAGGTGGAAAATGCCTTTTTTGGAAGAATTGTTGGAATCCAGTGGGAATCCTACTGGAGTCCTGGAATCCAGTAGGAATCTTACTGGAGTCCTGGAGTCCAGTAGGAATAGGTGGGGGAGTGATAAGTACTGAAGAAGTTACCCAGCAGGCATTTGAGAAATTAGGAAATGGAGGGGTAATAGAGCCAGGAAAAGAGCATTCATGTTCTAAGTGCTGTCAACCATATAAAGACACTGCAGATTTTATGGCCAATGAAGATCCTGCAGCAGTGATAGGAGCAGATGAAAATTCTACTGTACCTGTTTTAACAGGAGAATATGCAAATTTATCTGCACAAGATACTACAAGAGAGGGACAAGCAGCCCAATTAAGAGCAAACAATCTCAATAATGCTGATCCCAATGCTATGGATGTCAGTGATGATGATGCTGATTGTTCAATGATTATTTTGGATGGTGTTGTGATGGGCCCTCAGGTAATTAAACTTACTTGGCCTTCTAGAAACTGGATGCTGACTTCTTTTTAGCACTGTGCAGCAGAAGGATGTATTAAAGACTTACAAAATACAAGAGGAGGGGCATTTTGTGAGGAATATGAAAGAGAATATGGGAATAGATGCCGTATCCGTGACTGTGCTCGAGATAGAGTTGAAAATACACTGGCATGCCACTCTCACCAAGCAGAATGGAAGAAATACAAACTTGACCACAGTCGTTCAAGCTTGCTTGGAGTAAAAAGGATGTTACAAAGACCAGAAGAAAGAAATGCTTGGGAGCCTGGTCTCCGCCGAACTGTTCAGCCCCATGACGCTGATGATGATGTTATAATTCCACGACACAATTATTTTGGAGCAGCCAGATTTTATTGTGTTGAAACAATTACAGCACCATGTGGTGTTGTAATTGCATGGGTTAAATTTGACAGAGCTGAGTCTCCAACCAACATTCTTAATTGGTTAGAGAAAATATATCCTACTGAGGAGTCTCGACCACACTACATTTGCATTGATAAAGCTTGTCGAGTACTTAGAACAGCTATTGCAAATGGAAGCTGGGATAGATGGAAGAAAACCACATGTTTCATTGTTGACTCTTATCATTATATCAATCATCGCACATTGGATTATTTGTGCCGCAAATGGTGTAACCCTGGTCCATTAAATGGTTCTGCTCCAAATCTTGTCAAAGTTGCTCATGATAAGAATGGTCAACCATATCTTCAACGGGCATTTAATACACAGGTATGCATTATGCATTTCTATTAATTTTAATTTGATTTGACTGACTCAATTTTAGGCATGTGAACAATTGAATTCTTGGCTTGGAGGATTTGAGTCCATTCTCAAATGAATGAAAACTGGAAATTTTGATTGGTTTTTGCATACCATGCTTTTCTATCACACTCAGCATGTTATTCAAAAGCAAGGACAGCAGGAAGAGCCTCACCAAATCATTCAAATTAATGATGATGAGGATGATGACAGTGAAGAAACTATTATAGAGAGACATTGGGATGTGGAAGATGATGACTAAAGTGGTGTATTATGTAGTATTGGATGTATTATATAGTATTGGAGTCAATGTTTTTTTTTAAAACTGCACTCAAACAGTAAATCCCTTAAGGTGGAGTCCAGACAGAGTCTATGCGGACTCCAGATGGACTCCGGCTGCATGATCCTGAAATACATAGCTGTTTTTGTATTGTAGGCAGAGTCCATATGGAGTCCAGATACCCATCTGGAGTCCATCTGGAGTCCAACTGGAATGTGTGGGGGAGCGTAAAGTACACCTACAAAGGTTTGTATTGTCTGCTTTCCAAGACTACAAAAGTTGTAGTGTCCGCTTTTTTGAGACTACAACAATTTGCAGTGTCCACTTTTTGAACCTACAAAAGTTTGTCTTGTCTGCCTTTTTGACACTACAAAAGTTTGGAGTGTCTGCTTTTCTGACATACACTGTGTAGTGTCCTTGACTATGTTAAGGTTCATGGGGATATGGCTGAAGGATTGAGTTGGCTTGACACCCATCTATCTACTGCTGCATCAGTGGTTTTGTATCATGCTCAACTTGTCTTTGACATAAGTAGAGCCTATTCTATCCTTTCATGTTAATAGTTACTCTCCTCTCTCAAACTATACTTAACTCTGATTCATTAGTCCATGATGAAAAAGCCTTACCAATTTCAAGATTGTCTTTCTCACATGACTCCTCAATGAAGATTGAGAAAGAGACATGACCCAACTGCCCCTTATCCTTCACCTATCAGTCCTTCTGAATGAGCTAAGACTGAATGATGAAAGCTTGGAAGGTGACAAGGGATCATGCTATGAAAAGCCTGGATAGGCTGCCAGGCATCACACACAATTCATAATTTTCAGAGAAGTCACTTTCAACAATAACTATAGTCAAACATACAACAGTGGCTACTAATGTGAATACCAGGTCAAAGATAGGATGGTGGCTTCTGATTTAGAAAGAGAGGACAACTGTCCTAATGCAAAAGACAGGTTGAGCATGATACCAAAACCAATGATGCAACAATGTATATATGTCAATCCTTCAACCATATCCCCATGAACCTTAACATAGTTCAGGGCACCAACACTTTATGTCAGAGAAGCAGACTGCAAACTTCTGTAATTTCAGAAAGCAGACACTCCAAACTTTTGTAGGTTCAAAAAGTGGACACTGCAAATTGTTGTAGTCTCAAAAAAGCGGACACTACAACTTTTGTAGTCTTGAAAAGCAGACAATACAAACTTTTGTAGTCTCAAATAGCAGACACTACAAACTTTTGTAGTCCAAAAAAAGGGGACACTACAACTTTTGTAGTCTCAAAAAAGTGGACACTACGACTTTGTAGTCTCAAATAGCAGACAATAGAAACTTTTGTAGTCTAAAAAAAGGATGTTCATAAAATTTGTAGTCTATTTCTGACATTTTGTAGTCTTTTGTAGTCTTTTAGTAAATTGTATAGTCTATTAGTAAACTTTAAACTTTGTAAGGTATGTCCAACTTTTGTAGTCTTTTGTAGTCTATCAGTGGTCCTTATAGTCTATGTCAGACTTTTTGTAGCCTTTTGCAGGCTATCCATGTCAATTTCCCTTTTGAGGTATGCACCTTTCTTTTTGGCACAATTTCCCCACGATATGATAATTGTAGCCCCTTCTCTTGGCTTTCTAAATGTATTGAAATCATCTTGTTTGGATTTGTTTTCATGGAGAAAAATGCAAAAAAAAAAAAAAAAAAAAAAAAAAAAAGCTGGCGATGAGAAAAATCTTTTACCTCATATCTCTACAATGAAAGCACTTTACAACATAATTTAAACAGATTCAGGAAGCTACAGTGCAGGACTACAATTTTTGTTTTTAACCATTTTAGGCAACTGGTCATGTGACCACTCTCCTGATGACCCACCTGACAGCAGCCAATGAAAAGGGCTGGCCTGCAATGAAAAGTATCTAATGAAATATCCTGGCCTGCAATGAAAAGCTACCAATGAAAATACCAGCAGCAATGAAAAGCAGTCAATGAAAAGAGCTGGCCTGCAATGAAAAGTATCCAATGAAATATCCTGGCCTGCAATGAAAAGCTATCAATGAAAATCCCAGCAGCAATGAAAAGTGGTCAATGAGAAAGGCTGGCCTGCAATGAAAAGTAGCCAATGAAAATCCTAGAAAGCAATGAAAAGCTACCAATGAAATATCCTGGCCTGCAATGAAAAGCACCCAATGAAAATGCCAGCAGCAATGAAAAGTGGATAATGAAAAGGGCTGGCCAGCAATGAAAAGTGGTCAATGAAAATGGCTGGACTGCAATGAAAAGCAGTTAATGATAAGTTGTGACCTGCAATGAAAAGTTATTGAAATGCACAAGGCCTCTTATGAAAAAAATCCTTATCATAAAAGGGCCTGGGATATATATGATATACTTTTCATAAAAGTATGTGGAGCTATGCACAAGGCCTTCCTGGCCTAGGCCATGGTTTTATGATAAAATATGGTAAGGACTAGTGGTCGTTTTGCCCGTCCTTCATCCTGAACCAACAACAACCGTGCCATGTCAGCACGTTAGGACGACCACGTCAAAACGACCACGACCACCCAAAACGATAACAACAAGCTACACCAACTGGGGAACGACGACGAGCGCCCACGCAAAATGACGTCCGGCGCACGCCACCACCGCCCACGGAAACGACAGCGCCCATGGAAACGATGACCGCTGCCCACAGGAACGACGACCACCGCCCATGAGAACGACGACCAGTGTGCACCGACGAAAACGACGACTGTGCACCCCACGTCCCCAGGGCCACAAATGACCCAGCGAGGGTGCTGGGCCACGATGCAGACTGATGAGGGACGACGCCGATAATGTCATTGTTGTTGTTGTTATATTTTCATTCGGTGAGCCCTCCTCCCACACTGCCCACTTCCCCCCTCCCTCTCTGGTCTGTCACCTCCTTCCTCCCTTCCTCCCTCCCTCCCTCCTTTCCTCCCCCTCCCTGCCTACCCACCTCCTTCCTCCCTCCCTCCCTCCCTGCATACCACCTTCCTCCCTCCATCATCTGTTACTGCCACCTCCCTTCCCCCCTTCATCATTCCCTACCAACACCTCCCGTCTGCCACTCCCTCCCCCCACCTTGCCTATAACCCCTTTCCCTCCCTCCTCCTTCATTGCCTATAACCACTTTTTCCCCCCTCCCTCATTTCTCATTGCCTACAACCCCTCCCCTCCCACATTGCCTACAACCTCTCCCCTCCCTCATTGCCTACCACTCCTTTCCTCCCTCATTGCCCACCCCCCCCCCCCTCTCTCTCTCTTCCCCTCCTTTCCTCTGCCTCTGTTTAATAGTCAATACTGTGGTGTAAATTTATGTAGTTAGATTCAATAAATTGCAGCTTTGTCTTGTGAAATCTAAAGATACATCTCCAAATTATATATCCTGGATATATTCTGTAATTATGGGCAAGGATGACATATATTCATGATCCTGTTCATGATATAGATCAAAAATATCCTGGTTCAGGATATAGTTCAAAAGTATATCTTGATCAGAATGTAGTTGGAAATACAGGATATAGTTGAAAAATAATGTATGTTGATTCAAGATATAGTTGAAATATATATCTTGGTTCAGGATTTAGAGGAAATATACAACATATATGTAGTTGAAAAATATATCCTGGTTCAGAATGTAGTTGGAAAATAATGTATCTTAATTCAGGATGAAGTTGATAAATATATCTTGGTTGAGGGTATAATTGAAATATTCAGGATACAATTGAGAAATAATGTATCTGGGGTGGGATGTTGATTTTCCAGACACAACATTAAGGTGTTTCACAGTAGGCCAACTGGCAACCAACTTTTGCAAAGTTGGAAGGATAAAGTTTGGCCAACTTCATCAAGTTGGGATCCAAATTGTGGTCCCACTGCCAATTCGGAGCCAACTTTGATCCCAACTTCACCTCTCAACTTCCCATGTGTCCAAAATAGGCAACAATTTGCACTCGGAAGTGATTTCAAGCACAAATCAGCCCAACTTCATGTTTTCGGCAGTTCCAGGTGTTTCACAGTAGAGTTGGACAACTTTCCCATCAAATTTGTTGAAGTTGGCCCACAAGTTTGGATCAAAGTTGAAAGCAAAGTTGGCCTACTGTGAAACACTCTATTGGAGAGGAAAGCTGGTAAGTTGGTTGTATTTGGAAGTGTTCCTCTTGCTAAACTAAAGTGATGGAGTTGTTTGGGGTGGGATGTCAATTTGCCAGACACATCGGCATTGGATGTCAAAAGTTCTCTAATGCGGACTGTATCCATAGTGTCATTTGAAGTGGATAAGAAGGGAACCATATAAAATACAAAGAAGAACCCCATATTATGACATGGTGAACAGAATTTGTTAGAGGAGAATGGAATTTGTTGTCCATGAATTTACAATCAAGAGTCAAGGGAAAGAGAAAGAGAGAGAGGAGGAGAGGGAGAGGAAGGAGAAAGAGAGAAACAACAAAGTACTTTGTCAACTCTGACAAGCTAAAAAATTGTGTAATGTGAACTGTATTCATAGTGTTATTTGAAGTGGATGATAGTTAGGCAACTCAGATGTTATGGAAGGGGGTGTGGCAAAATAGCTTCAATATAGCAGCATGGTGCTGTATTAAGAACAATTCCAGATGTTTCTGAACTTGTTGACGAGGAAGCACTCATATGACACCACCATGTCCCCACCTGAGGTAGAAGTCAATCATAAGTCGACAAGAAAGTATCACCCTCTTCCGAAACAAGCAGAAGTCAAATGTTCAAGATGGGATGTCAGTTTGCCAAACAGATCAGCATAGAGATGCTAACGATGCTCCTTATTGCTACCTACATACTGGGAGCACAAGCCAAACATAGTGCCAAAACCCCTGGAAGTCATGGCAGAAACTTCCAGAATATATACCCCAGACAGCAAAAAATGACAAGTTTTTTTGCTAAAACTAAGACCCCTGACACCACTACAGACCAGAAAAATATATCCTTACCACATCTGTATCACAAAATATATCCTAAGGCCAAGCTGGGGCAAAAATATATTTCTAAGGTGTGACAGTGACATTTCAGGGTCCACTCACTGAAAATATATCCTTACTGCATTTCACTTGCAAAATATATTTTGGTGGTGTGACACAGACATTATAATTTTTGTGTGACATTTCAGGGTCCATGTGTCAAAAATATATTTTAGATTTCAGGGCTTTCTAGGACCCATATATATGAGGTCTTTACCCTCCCCCACGTAATCCATATGGACTCCAGTGGACTCCAGTGGACTCCAGTGGCCCTCTTACCAGGCCAGATTGGCTGGCAGAATGCCCAGTCCACTGGAGTCCAGTCCAGTCCAGTCCACTGGACTGGCAGCCACTTTCCTGAGTCCAGTCCCAGTCCAGTCAGAGTCCAGTGGAGTCCAGTGGATTCCAGTCATTCCAGTATATTATTATTATATATGAATATACCTAAAAAAGCGAAAATGGACTATACAACAGATAAGCTATACCTACAATTTTATTAATCAATGAACAGAAAGATTATAATTTACATATAGTGTGGGTCAGTGATAGCTGCAATAAGGATTCATGATTTTGTTCAGTCTGCGGGGTGAGGTCACGTGACTTACTTGAGGGCGTGCCATATCATCATGTCGCCTGTTTGTGGCACTTCAGTCACCCACTGACAACTGACTGTTAGTCTTGCAAACTCCATGAATACTACGGGACTAAATGTCAGGGTGTATATCTATAGTGTATATATTCTGGGCTTGTATATCTCCACTTTTACCTAAATATATTTTGTTGTCCAATGTCACACTAAATATATTTCTAGTGTGTCACACACCCCAAAATATATTTCCTCACTGGAATGGACTCCAAATATATTTCTTATGCCTGGACCCTGAATTGTGACTGTCACAATGTAGAAATATATTTCTTGTCTGGGATGGACTTGGGATATATTTCACAGCTAGGGTTGACTAAGGATATATTTTTTCAGCCACAAGGGGTGTCTGGGGTCCTATATTTAAGAGAAAAACTTGGGATTTTTTTAATATAGGGGACAGGGGATTTACCTATTATTTTGTAGACAGAATACCCTCATTGGGATGTTTGTTGACAGATATTTACCAATGGGTTTGACCCATGTGTAGTATATGCATTGATGTGTGCACTATTTCCTAATTGGGCCATTTCCTAATTGGGAAAAGCATTACATTTTTTTCTGCCACACCTGATGTCAGGCACAGTGCGCATTTAGGTTGGGAACTGTTTCCCACGCTTTTTGGGCCAGAAGAATTAATGGCTAGCATGGTGTGGTCATTGTTAATGATGATGTGCGCACTATTTCCTAATTAGGTGACTTCCTAATTGGGAAAAGCGTTACACTTTTTTCTGACAGACCTGATGTCAGGCACAGTGCACATTTAGGTTGGGAACTGTTTCCCATGCTTCTTGGGCCAGAAGAGTTAATGGCTAGCATGGTGTGGTCATTGTTAATGATGATGTGTGCACTATTTCCTAATTGGGCCATTTCCTAATTAAGAAAAGTGCTACACTTTTTTCTGACACACCTGATGTCAGGCACACTGCACATTTGGGTGGGGAATTATGTGTCTGCTTTTTTCATTACAACACTTTGTAGTGTCCGCTTTATTCATTAGAAAATTGTGTAGTGTCTGCTTTATTTATTAGAAAATTGTGTAGTGTCCGCTTTTTTCATTACAACACTTTGTAGTGTCCGCTTTATTGATTAGAAAATTGTGTAGTGTCCGCTTTTTTCATTACAACATTGTCTAGTGTCCGCTTTTTTCATTAGAAATGTGTGCAGTGTCCGCTTCTTTCATTACAAAACTTACAATTCTGTGTAGTGTCCACTTTATTCATTACAAAATTGTGTAGTGTCCGCTTTTTTCATTACAAAACTCTGTAGTGTCCGCTTTGTTCATTAGAAAATTGTGTAGTGTTCGCTTTTTTCATTACAACACTGTGTAGTGTCCGCTTTGTGCATTAGAAAATTGTGTTGTGTCCGCTTTTTTCATTAAAAAACTATGTAGTGTCTGCTTTATTCATTAGAAAATTGTCTAGTGTCCGCTTTTTTCATTAGAAATGTGTGCAGTGTCCAATTCTTTCATTACAAAACTTACAATTCTGTGTAGTGTCCACTTTATTCATTACAAAATTGTGTAGTGTCCGCTTTTTTCATTACAAAACTCTGCAGTATTCGCTTTTTTCATTAGAAATGTGTGCAGTGTCTGCTTTTTCATTAGAAATCTGGGTAGTGTCCACTTTATGCATTAGAAAATTGTGTAGTGTCCGCTTTTTTCATTAAAAAACTATGTAGTGTCTGCTTTATTCATTAGAAAATTGTCTAGTGTCCGCTTTTTTCATTAGAAATGTGTGCAGTGTCCAATTCTTTCATTACAAAACTTACAATTCTGTGTAGTGTCCACTTTATTCATTACAAAATTGTGTAGTGTCCGCTTTTTTCATTACAAAACTCTGCAGTATTCGCTTTTTTCATTAGAAATGTGTGCAGTGTCTGCTTTTTCATTAGAAATCTGGGTAGTGTCCACTTTGTGCATTACAAAATTGTGTAGTGTTCGCTTTTTTCATTACAACACTATGTAGTGTCTGCTTTACTCATTACACAATTGTCTAGTGTCCGCTTTTTTCATTAGAAATGTGTGCAGTGTCCAATTCTTTCATTACAAAACTTTGTGGTTTGCCTTTCTGATATCTTGCAGCTTCCTGGAAATATAGCTTAATGTTTCAGAGAAACTGACTCCAGCCAAAGACCTCTTCATCATTTAGAATCCATACACAAATTGTCTTTTGACTGACCATCAAGTGTTCTAATTGTTCCCCTGGCCAGCTTCAGTCATGTTGTCCAACATTCATTGCATCTCCCTGGGGAGTCATCTCTGTCCATCTTTGTCTGACCATACCCAACCTCAACATGATCTCCTTCAAGAAGATCTCAGTGGTTGATTTGCCAGCTGTTGGGGCTACTGTCAGAAGCTGTTCAAGGGGAAAGTTAGGACACTTGATGCTCAGTCAAAACACAACTGATGTATGAATTGCAGATGATGAAGAGCTGTTTTACTGGAGTGACAATATATCAGAAAGGCAGACCACAAAGTTTTCTGATGAAAAAAGCAGACACTGCACACATTTCTAATGAAAAAAGCGAATAATGCAGAGTTTTCTAATGAAAAAAGGGGATACTACACAGAATTGTAATGAAAAAAGCGGACACTACACAATTTTCTAATGAATAAAGTGGACACTACAAAGTGTTGTAATGAAAAAAGCAGACACTACACAATTTTCTAATCATCAAAGCGGACACTACAAAGTGTTTTAATGAAAAAATCGGACACTACACAATTTTCTAATGAATAAAGCGGACACTACAAAGTGTTTTAATGAAAAAAGCGGACACTACACAATTTTCTAATCAATAACATCAGGAAAACGTTAGGGTGATCTTTGGTGTCTTTGTCTCAGGGAACCACATCTTTGAGCACTATGTCTTTGCAAAGGAGGTCTTTCGAGGACTCTGTCTTTGGGCGCAAATCTTTGATATTCAAGCTGAGGCTATCAGGTCTTTCAGTCAAAAGGTTGGTCTTTCTTATCTTGAGGTCTTCGGTTGTGAAGGCCGTGTGTTTTGAAGGACATCGTCGTGAGCCATTCCTCAGCTGCACCACCCGATTTCAGGGCAATCTGTAGAGTTATCGATATTTCAATTAGAATGCATACTCGCGTGCATGCATTCTGATATGGTGTCCATTAGAAGCCAGATGCACACTGCGCTGTCAGGATGAATGATAGTCGATAGATGTTTAACTATAAATGTAGCTAAGTCACCCATATAATTAAGCCTGACCTTCGTCGTTCCACCTTCCGACTTGCACCTTGTGAATGACCCAGGTAAAAAATCCTAACCCGTACGCATCAAAACCCATATCTGTACCTCATGGGTGAGGGTGGTATGTGAAACCTGGTAGTCAATGCTGCCCATAGTCGGAATAAAGACCGAATGGGTGGGAGTTGGCAAGACCAACCTTACTGATGCACCCAGGACGTCGATTGCCGTGAGGGCAAACAGCTGCGAGGGCTTACGACGACATTGGTCACATAATGGAGAAGATGAGGTGGGGTGGTGACTGTTTACAGCCGCAAACTGTGAGGCGATTACTGTTGCTGCGACTGTTGAGTGCTGGTGTCGTGGGTCAAGCATCACCACAGCAGCGTTGACACCATCGTGCTTGAAAGGAGAGTGGCGGATTTGCTTGTTATCACTGAAAAACCAGGCAGCGGCAGGGTTGTAGTAATGTTCTGCATGGAAAATACCTGGGACCCCTTCTTTGTCATGTTGCCCTACTCAAGCCGACTGGTTCGGAAACCGTCTTGGGTGGAGGTTGTGTTGAGGTGTTGTTTACTGGGTCGGGCCCCTTGTCATGTTCTTCCAGGGTGAATGTGGTGGCCATGTAGCACGAATAGAATGGTGATAGCAAGCACGTTCAACGTGTGGAACGTGTTCGCGGTAGGCTTACTAGAGGTTTGTATTATCGAAGTTAGTTCAGACTCCGCACATCATGTGATCGCCTGTTGATTTTTGGAAGTTTGTTGATCCCCCATCACCCATACACTTCCTCTCGTTCCCCCACCATTCGTCTGAAAATGTATTGATGATGTGTTCCCAAGGCTGAGGATGGAGAAGACCTAAAAACCTAAACTATGGGGAACCGAACTATCTCCCCCTTTTGGACAGTGTCTCTGGAGACTCGAGAGTTCTTGCGACACAAGTGGTACGCTCGCTGTCTTTTCATTTGACGGCTTTGGCTTATCGTCCTCTGGCTTTTTACTATTATGACCTCTTCTCTCTGTCTCGTTGTTGCCGTTGGGAGCTCCATCTCACCGGTGATATGGTCGGGCCTACAAAAACACTCCTATTCAACAAACAGTCACGAACCTCAGTGCGTGTGTTTCTCCCTTCACGTTCTCTCTTTTGACATCAGCTACGCCTGTCTTCCCGACGTTTCCACCTACAGCTGCAAGTTCACTTAACCCATATGTCTCATTCACATGTCTTTGCGCCCTACTAAGTCTCATCAGTAGCACTCCATCCCTCCCGACTTCCTCGCCCCCTGTAAGTCACCGCACCATTACCCCTCTCACCACACTTGTTCCAGCTCTCCGAACCTCCTTGCTTCCTTTGTATCAAGCCACACCCAGCGCAGAAATTTCCGCGTCATCAGGGGGCACCATCACCGCATCCATGTTCTCCTTGTGCTCCTCACAGCCAGGGTCATCATCACCCTCTGAGAATCACCTAGAGCCTGCTCCAGATCAACCAAAGGACCATCAGCATCATCAGTCAGTGCCGCCGACGGGAGCAGCAGAACCCTGCACTGGACAATCACGCTTCTTCACAAGGTGAAGGAGTGATGTGCTCTGATTTGGCGTTGGCGTACCCTCGGGCGCTGTGTGAGTCGCCTTGTTCCGGTCATAGTTAAACAAGACTGAATCAGTTCTTCTAGTCTGTGTAATATCAGGCTTGATAGTCGACACATTTCGGACAGGACCACTTCAAGTCCTTTCATTGTTCCTGCTCAGAATGGTGGCAAGCCTGCATGCCCCGTAAACCTACCATCCACTCGAGTATTCAAGGGTGCATATTTCTATTCTCTGTTCGTTTTCCGAAACCCCAATTGCTCATATTGATTTACAGACCTATTACCTACGTAAATGTGCAATTGCCGTCACCAGTATCACAAACAGGCTCCTGGGCGCACTGACAAAGAAGTGGTGTGTAGGGGCATGACGGATTGGATAGAGGGAGAGACGGAGATGGTTCATATCTCAGACATCGTGGTATCTACTGTTTATACGTTGCTTGAATAAGATTAATTTTAGTGCATCTGCGGTATGATAAGCATGAGTGAAAGACTTGTAAAGATATCTTATGAAGCCTAAGACGGTGTTCACAAAGCTCTGTGTTCATCTGTGAAAGATTGTCGATGGTCCCTCAAAGATGACCACATCTTTGAAAGAAAATGTACCTGTCTCCCGAAAGACGTGTGGTCTTTATGTCTTTGGAGTCTTTAGGTCTTTCCAAAGACCCCAAAGATCCCCAAAGATGACCCTCATGTTTTCCTGATGAAAGCGGACACCATAAAGTGTTGTAATGAAAAAAGCAGACACTACACAATTTTCTAATGAACAAAGCGGACACTACAAAGTGTTTTATGAAAAAAGCGGACACTACACAATTTTCTAATGAATAAAGCGGACACTACATAGTTTTTTAATGAAAAAAGCGGACACTACACAGTGTTGTAATGAAAAAAGCGAACACTACACAATTTTCTAATGAACAAAGCGGACACTACAAAGTGTTTTAATGAAAAAAGCGGACATTACACAGTGTTGTCATGAAAAAAAGCGGACACTACACAATTTTCTAATGAACAAAGCGAACAATACAAAGTGTGTTAATGAAAAAAGCGGACATTACACAGTGTGTTAATGAAAAAAGCGGACATTACACAGTGTTGTAATGAAAAAAGCGGACACTACACAATTTTCTAATAAATAAAGCAGACACTACACAATTTTCTAATGAATAAAGCGGACACTACAAAGTGTTGTAATGAAAAAAGCAGACACATAATTCCCCACCCAAATGTGCAGTGTGCCTGACATCAGGTGTGTCAGAAAAAAGTGTAGCACTTTTCTTAATTAGGAAATGGCCCAATTAGGAAATAGTGCACACATCATCATTAACAATGACCACACCATGCTAGCCATTAACTCTTCTGGCCCAAGAAGCATGGGAAACAGTTCCCAACCTAAATGTGCACTGTGCCTGACATCAGGTCTGTCAGAAAAAAGTGTAACGCTTTTCCCAATTAGGAAGTCACCTAATTAGGAAATAGTGCGCACATCATCATTAACAATGACCACACCATGCTAGCCATTAATTCTTCTGGCCCAAAAAGCGTGGGAAACAGTCCCAACTAAATGCCACTGTGC
>NW_001890046.1:14664-15742 GCF_000143565.1 Laccaria bicolor S238N-H82 | reverse complement strand
ACCTCCATTATAAAGACAGGTGAATTTGCTGTTGGAAGCAAGTATGAGGACATGTTGAAAGTAAGTCAGCTTTTTGAATTTCCTCTCAAAATTCAAGTTTCATGACCTGGGTTAGGTTCTTATCTTTGCACTCCACAATATTTTTACAAAGGAAGCATCTCCTCGAGGATATCAGCTACTCAAGCTTCTGCAAAGCTATGTTGAACTTGATATGTATGCATCTCTCAAGGTTCATACAGAGACAACTATTCAAAAAGGTCAAGAGGAACTGTTGGTTTTTGAGAAAGCACTTCATGTATGTACAATAATTGGTTTACATTGCCTTTAACAATTTACCTTTATATATATAGGAATATATGCCATTTAACCCAGCTAAATCATGGTCATTTCCAAAATCACATACACATAAGCATATGTTTGACGATATCCAGCAAAAAGGGGTGACACGAAACTATAATACAAAGCCCAATGAAAAATGTCATGGTGCATTCAAAAACAGCTACAAGTTCCGAACAAATTTCAAGAATGTTGCACCACAGGTATTTGCTAAATTCTCTAACTATTCAAAGTCCTGTTTTAAATTGACATAAATAAGATACTCAAATTTGATCATGCCAATTTAGTTGCAACTGTCATCCGCGATGACATTGACTACCTTGATTTATCCCAGGCAGAAGCATCTGCTGAAGATAGCCAAATCCAGGTGACACGAAACATCATTGGAACAGCCCATGTATCCTTGGGTTCTCAATGTGCACCAGTTGCATTTTCAGACCTTGAGGATGAACACAGTGCAGACTCTGCATTCAAAGATTTTCGGAAGAAGATTGGACGCTTTTTTACAAGATATCTTGGAAGATTGGTAAGGTTTGGACCAAGTGATCAGGTAAATTTTGACCTTTGAAGACTACTCTTGTCCACTTATGATGGTATCTGAATTCAATAGATCAATCCCTTTCAATTGCTAAGAGTAACTATGAATCGAAAGATGACTGGTGTGTAGCCACTGACCTTCTTCGTGCCAACCCAAAATTCCATGGCAAGCCATGATATGATTGCATCATTGTCAAGATTGATG
>NW_001890046.1:6959-8458 GCF_000143565.1 Laccaria bicolor S238N-H82 | reverse complement strand
GGACGTTCATGAGGAATGTGTGTGGTTATGCGAAGCGAAACGCGCACATAAGATTGGACTGGAGTAGTAAATGTCAATCTGGACATATCTGTCGTGGACTCGTGGCTGAGCGGTCGCTCCTGTTGCCTGTACAACTTGAAGCCGAGTCGCCGAAGCGCCAGATCCTAACTTGGTATAGACTCGCAGCAAGTCCTTGATCTCGCCATGCGGTTGTTTATCAAAGATCAGATGTTGTCGTATTGTTGCCGTGGAAAACATATAGTCTGGGCCTTATGGTAAGGTCAACATAGGCGTAAAAATAATGGTCACGTTTTGTTCCCACGGACCGCGTCGCGTTGTAAATTAGTTGTGCTTCATCGACGATTATACGCGTTTTCCCTGGTAATAATGCCTGAAACACCTGTAACCAAAAAGTCTACATTCAAATCTGCAGAGGGGTGGGCCCTCTCCCTCCAAATCCAACAGAAACACCTCCCATCTGGTCCACATGACTACTAACTTCAGGGTATTACCTCACTGCTTGACGTAAACAACCTCCTTGCAATCTCAGCAATGGCATTGGGAAAAGCTGCATACATGGTTATGCATGCCATTCTTGCTATTCTGGAGGATCCTACCCTTTGTCCGACCACGAAATTCCCTCCAATCCAGCCATTCTTGCCATATATCCAACAACTGCACTTGAGGAAGACCAGGTACTGGCTCTTCATACCTCTACAAGCTGACAGGGACAGCGAAGAAGGAATTGGAGAAAATGAGCTTTCAGAAACTCCATTGTAGTTCCAGAATGGGGTAGGAGTGATCGGTGCAACAATATTTTGTTGATGAGGTGTCTCAGGTGGGACTGTGGCCGGTTCCACGCACATTGAGCAAAGGAAACTTCGAAATTATAACCTCTATTTCTGTTTGACCTCCAAGGCGCGTTGCGCTAGGGACTGTCATGGATACATCCGGGTATTATCCGTACCCGATCCGTGGATTTTCCCACCCACGGATTGGATAAGCCATGGTACGGATATATCCGTGGGTATAGCGGCGCAGACCAGCCCTCCATCTATCTTCGTCAGTTCTTCGCCGTTTTCCACGAAAAAATATGCGTTAGAAAGCTGTCGTTTAGGATAATTTTGTTATAACAAAATTCACTGTAATATCTTACGTGAACTTCAGTAGAAGCTCATTCTTTAATAATGGTGGAGAATGAAAGGATCAAGCCTCAGTTCATAAAAATATCACTGGCATCTTCATAAAAAGCAAACATCATAATTTGGATATGAAGTAAGTCTTCAAAATTGGAAAAAATCAACTATAAAAGTTCTAAATTGTATTTTATAGCTGTTATTAGTGAAATTCATACTTTGTCAAACTTCTCCCATCCTCAAATTCTGTGAAAACACCCCAAATTCTTTGGAAGCAAGCATTTTTAAATTTATTTTCACTATTAATCCAATTTCACTCCTTTTTATCACTCATTATGCATACTATTAAGGATTGGATGCCAG
>NW_001890046.1:0-880 GCF_000143565.1 Laccaria bicolor S238N-H82 | reverse complement strand
GACCACGACTGCTACTTATATGCTCATACTTTATTATATATACTGGATGGATGGAGAATTGGTGTAACATATGCTTATTTTTTTTAGTATGACATTCCTTGCAAGTTACCTAGTATCACCCCACAACCAATTTGCAATATTCATTAACATTATTTACAGGGAAATTAGCTCGGTTGGAAGAGCAGCACCATGAGGTATGTACATAAAAACGTGCATCCATGACCACATTTTCATTTTTTTTGTTTGTTCTTTCATGGATTTTAGGATTCAGAAAATTTTCTTTGTCTTCTCTGATTCTGCATGTTATTTATGAGGAAGTAAGGGGGGCATAACTCTGTGTTGAAATGGAAAGCTTGTCTTCTGAATGTCTCCCATTATGGTAACAGTTTATTTATTTCTTCCTCACACAGAACAACACAATTTGGATACCTTTTTTTTCTCTGAAGTTTGTATCATACATGTTGTTAATTCTTGATGGGCCTTTGTCTGGTTCATTGTAAGAATACTTTATTATATCTTGGAACAAGTCTCCTTGGTTTCCTGCTCTAGGGGGCAAAAAAAGGGACAGAGCCAAACTTATTCACTCAGAGCCAGAAACTTCAGCCTAGCCCTCAGTGCCTCAGCCTCCTCATGTTTTCCTTGTCGTGAGTATGTTCTTGCAAGATTTTTCAGGCAGGCCAAGGTATCTGGATGTTCAGGCCCCAGGATCCTTTTATGCAGATCCAAAACCTTCACTCCCAGCTCTGCAGCTTCCTCATATTTTTCTTGGTATGAATATGTGACTACAAGATTATTCATGCTGGTCAATGTATCTGGATGTTCTGGCCCCAACACCCTTGTATACAGATTCACAACTTTCAGCTTCAGCTCCTCAGCCTCC
>NW_001890047.1:13456-15662 GCF_000143565.1 Laccaria bicolor S238N-H82 | reverse complement strand
ACGGCATTTGAACTTCGGACCCAGTGCAATCCAGTTGAATTTTGTGCTTCGCCTCTTTCAAAACCCCCTCTTCCTTGCACGGCCAATGCGGCTACAGGATACGCTGCTTGCAACTTTTGACAAGAAGGCACTGATGGGCCATTTTATGTCGAAGAGTCTCTAGCCCACCAAGCTAGAGAGGATTTACTGCAATACATCTGCAACCTCGATCTAAGTGCCTGCTTCAACCAGGGAGATAGAAGTCAACTTCAACGAGCAGCTGGTCCCATGTGGTCACCGCCAAATTATAGCTACTGATGCAGGAACCCGGCATCTGATATGACATTTCGTACAGATAAGCAATGATCATGAGGCCTGAAGCAACAAATCTGAGAGGAAATAAATGTGAGTTTCTATTCATGTAATCTCCTCTCTTGCTGCATGATTTCGTTCTAGAGCAATACATTAACTTTCGTATCATTTCTACTGATTTTATTTGTTGACTTCTTTATATTCGATGCTCAGATTTCGTGGCACTGCAACATTGAGGATGACCCCAAAAGTTCCTCCACACCCTTAGGACCGGCGAAACTTTGTACCCTTGAAACACATGCATTTTCGTAGCGCTGAACTAATTTGACAATCCTTCCTTTCAGATATACTATGAATGGCAGATATCAATGATGTCATTGGTCTGAACAAACATCAATGAGCTTCTTACTCCTGAATCAAGAACTGGGTCTCCTTTTCTACTTGTGTCACTCATACCCCACACAGGAAGAGGCCGTTTTCTGGCTTCTCTTTCCTTCATGGAGGTTTTAAAATGACGCGAGTCTGATTTAGCATTGGGCCATATTGACGCCATGCGACTATTCATGGACCACAGTAGTGCGTGCGTGCTCTCAGGCTTTAGCGCTGCGCCTCTCAAAGCTCATTTGGAAAGACCACATGCACAACCCCATTGATGTTTGTCAATGAATGCACACTACATCCCTCCTTTCCTGGCGATATAAAAGCAGGATCAATTCAAAGGTTGTAACCATCACCTCCCACCTACCCGACTTCAAACATCTTATCGAATACTTGCAGATATGTCTTTTCCAGGTGGCCTCTATATTCTCAGAGCCTCTCCTGCTGCCGGAATCGGTGGTTTGTATGCCACTGGAAACAGTGTTGATGCCGTTGTGACCGTCGCGCCACAGTTGCCACCGTTCATTGAGCGTCAGGTCATAAGTATCATGCATTTACATACGTTCCAGATGGTCAAACCGACTAATGTCTTTTTGCCAATATTATTTAGTGGAATATCCGACCCGTCTTTGGCAAGGAAGGCGGATACTACAACATCAGTCTCCACAGTGATGGAAGTGCTTTTGGAGGAGATTGGTTCCCAGAGGACGGAAAACCAATTCCTGAGCGCCCCGTCATTACTTCAGAAAAGTCTTACGAATGGTAGATTGCATATAAGAAAATTCCGGACGTTCCTCACACCATCACGTACGTTTCGATGATATATCAACATTTCCTTGCAACGTGCCTCACCATCAACTCTTACTCTTCAGCATTCAAGCACCTAATCCCCGTGTCGGCGTGGACTTTTATGCTGGAACTAATGATAAAGAACACGTGAGCAGCTTACACTCTCTGATTATCTGCTTTGGCTGATTATTTTTTTTGCTATCACCAGGTTGTCATCATACCTGTTCCCGTCATTCCAGATGCAGAGGCACCTTACTGGCAATTCAAGCCCCACCTTGTAAGTTAAGAAGCGCTGAGATTTGTAGTAGATTTCTGGAGGAATTATAAAGTTAGCGAGATTTTGTGCAGAGTCATGTTGTGCTTATGTGTAGAATCAACTTCCAATGCAATCATCATTTTTCGTGTGCAGTATTGAACGACACATATGATAAACGGTGAGATTTTTTACCATGCCTAGCCGTTTGTCGAAATTTGTGGCAATTTCCCTATTAGTAGTTCACACTCTTCCCACCGTTCCCCACTCTTTGCGCGACCAACCATGCTCTGGTAAACCAATAATGCACTGGCTCTCAAATAAAATAGCCCCAACGCAGCACAGATGACTGCGCGGTCCGTGAAGTTGGCGCAGTGGCTTCTGCGTACTATCCCATTCTACCCTAGCTATCAATTGAGCAAGTCATGACCCTGAGGATCCAATGCGAAAATCATATGAAACCTATACATATGAATATATAAGACGTGCGCCCTC
>NW_001890047.1:6821-10619 GCF_000143565.1 Laccaria bicolor S238N-H82 | reverse complement strand
GTCATGTAAGAGCGCCAACACGTAGGAACCTCAATTTGTTTGCACCCCAAGTAACCTCAATTTGCCAGCACCCCAAAATATGTCAGTTGAACTGAAAGAGCGCCAAAGCATATGCGTGCCAAAGAATAACTGCATCAAAAAATTATTATACCCTAGCTACTGTAGGGTATTTCAAGATATGTATGGCCATGCAAATTTTATTTACAAGTCCTCCTCAATGATGGTGTCCAGTTTGCTCGACTGGCCTGCTGTCGCCGGATTGACGCTATCGGGAGCCTTACCATGCGTAGGTTGTCTGCGCTGAGGTGCACTCAGTGGGCCCTTCTTCCGATTGCTGGCCAGTTTCTTCCTGGTGATGTCCGCGTCGACCTCTTCATCAGCCTTCCTTTTGCGCCCAGTAGACATGTTTCGTTCATCTCCACTTAGCGGGGAAGTGGGGCGAGATCCAATGGCAGTAAGTGGAGAACCTGGGCCAACCTCAACCGGCGTGAGTTCTACTCCTTCGGTGTTGGGCGCTGTGGGACTTGAAGGGGCAGCAGGTGCAACTCCAGCAGTGGCAGTGGCCACCACTGATTGCTGTTTCGCTGCGATGGGCAAGTGTAGCCGCGAGGGTGCATTCGAAGCAGGCGCTGGAGTTGATGGAGCAATGGTGGGTGCCATGTCAGTCCCATATGCTGTGCCAGGCGAATGTGGAGCTGCATCAGTGACAGTGGGCGCTGTGTGAATTACATCTGCTGCGCCGGGCGAACGTGGACCTGCATCAGTGGGGGGCGACGTCGACTGACCCCTTTGAAAATCCTGGGCACAGGGCAGTCGAGCTTCGAGGACTTGGATCATCTCCTCCCACTTGGGTTTGGCGCGCTCCAACAACTCCTTCACCTTTGTCACTGAGTCGTCGCTTTCCACCAATACCAGTGTGCCCATCTCCTCTGGAAGATCCGTCATTTTCGTCACCAACTCTAGGAGTGCCGCATGGATGCCATTTCCAAGGAGGAAAAGGCTTTCCATCGCGAAGATCACCTTTTGTGTCGTCCAATCCTTGGTTGAGGTAACCAATTGCTCCATCTTCTTCAGCTTGAGGAGCAGTTCAGCCATGTCTTCCTTCCACTCTTTGATGACACCGTCAAGCTTCTCCCTTGTCTCCTCCACCTGTGCTGCAAGTCTCCTGCACTGTTTTTCAAGTGTGATGATGTGGTCCTCCGTACGAGCTGGGCAATTGAATTGGTCAGTTGGATGGTTGGACTTCATTTGAAGAGATTTACCAATCTCAGTGGGCGCAGAGTCTGAGGGCAATGCAATCGAGGGCTGGGCCTTTGGCTTGGCGTTCAGAGTGGAATCTAACAAAGACATTTCAGAGAGCATTGGGCATGGGGAGTTTGGCACAATACCTTTTACCTGGGGCTTTGACGGCCCTGCAACCTTGACCACCACAGGTGCTTCTCGTTTGGGCGCCACTTGTTTGGGCGCTGGTGTAGGCGCCGCGGCTTTGGGCGCCACAAGTTTGGGTGTGGCTTTTTTGGGCGCCGTGGCCTTGGGCACGGCGGGTTTGGGTGTAGACTTTTTGGCCTCCTTGTAGAGCAGACCATCCTTGTAAAATGGATTGTCGATGATGGTCCACTGCCTCAGTCGTGAATGGCCCGGGCATTTATGCCGAGACTCCTTGCAAGGAGCGCAGGCCTTGTTCAGATCTTGTTCATCAATGGCGCTCCTTCCCAAAGGCGTCAGCTCCCCACTGGCAAAAAAGCAAGGCTTCTTCATAGCAGTGCACTTGGTGCATGGCGTGGCGAACACATCCGCGACGAGGTACCTCCTGATGCCATTCTCATCGATCGGATTCCTCTCTGGGTCATAGGCGTACTCGAACGAAACCAGCCCGTCGAAATCGAGTTGGTCATGTCGGCCCCAATAAAACGGCCCCCATTTTCCACCTTTCCCTCCTTTCTTTTGGGACGCCCCAGCCTCCTTCTCATCCCTCTCCAACCACCGAGCTTCTTTCACATAGCGATCAGTTGTTTTCGGCGGCTCAAACTCCTCATCGTCAATGGCTTGCTGGAGTGTCGCGGAATCCCAGACGATGGGATCAGTGGGATTAGTGGGGAAACGGAGCACCAAGTTCTTCTTCAGCTGGCCTTTGGCCCTCCTCTTCTGGATAGCCTGTGAGTGTCCAGAGGAGCAATCATTAGAGGAGAGCTCAATTATGTTGTTTGGTGGCTCAGTAGCATCCAAAGGAGAGGGTGACAGTTGGAAGAAGGACGGCGGGAGGGTTTGCTTGTGGAATTGGCATTGTGAATGAGGCAGTTTTCCGTTGTCATTACCACCATCCTCTGAAGACGATGTGGACACATCGACAACCTTTGCCTTTCCAAAGGCCTTCCCTTTGCTCCGATACCTATCATGAAGCTCACGATGTTCCTCCGTAAGCTTGTATTGGAGATGGGGTGTCGATTCTGGCTTTAGAAGCCTGTCAAAGTCTGGGTAATTGACAACATGGCTGGGTTTCAGAAAAACCCGTGCACCTTCTTTCAGCTCGATAACATGGCCAACATTAATGTTAACCCAGGTGCCGAGAGCCTGACAGTAGAGCTGAACATGTGTTGCAGGATCATTAAGTGATAGCATGCTCAATACCGAGGTAGAAAGAGGGAAGTAGGGCCAGGTAAACGTGAGCAGTCCCTCTTGAAATTCCTCCACAGTGGCAGGCTTCAAGTCCTCCGCCCACGCATATACAATGACCGTATGCTTGACCTGTGCTGCACAGGGCTTCTGCTCAGATTCCACCCTCCTCTGCTCCTCTGCCAATTCCTGCTCCCTCTTCCACTGACTCGTAAAGATGGGAGGCATGTGGGACCGGAAGCGAGGGTTTGGTAGGGCGTCAAGGATGTCTACATCAGGAGACATCCGCGCATTTGCATCTGAGGGAGAGGCAATCAGTATTTTCCCTTTGTGGCTACTAGCTGCCATTGGTGGTAGAGGCAGTGTGGGCATGCGAACATGAACTGGTTGAACAGTGGTGGCAGGCGGTGATGCTGAGTAGGAACCGGTGCAAGTCTTGGCTGAGCGGGGACCAGTGTGCGTCTTGGAAGTGCAGCCGCCATTACTGATGCAGTGCTTTCGGCAGAGGCGATGCTGGCAATCGGGCGCGATGCGTGTCTGGCCGCAGCCCCGCGTTGGGCACTGTGGGATTCCTGGAGGGGCGGTAGTCACAAATACACTACCACTGATGGCTTGTGATGTGGCAGGGAAGGATGTAGTAGATCTGGAGGCTTGCAACAGCAGAGGAAACGAAGGTGCTGGTGCGGTAGCGGGGGGCAGGGACGATAGTGATTTTGAATATGTGGCAGGGAAGAATCCAGTGGACCCGAAAGCCTGCGACAGTGCAGGAAACAAAGGCGGTGTGGTAACGGTGGGTGAGGATGATGGTGATTTTGAATACCCCTTCTTCCAGCGAAATGTGTTGCACCTCTTGCCTTTGGAATTGGGGCCTTGGCACTAATCGTTTATCGTTAGCATTGTGAATAAGATTTAATAACATTGAACTTACTATGGCAATGGGACGACCTTTATTACCATTCACATCACTTTGACATAGCTTGTAAGGGACGAATCGACCACACTGGCAGGTTATACCATCCAAAGGATCCATATCTACCAAAGAGAAGTGTGACTAGATTGGGCGGGTAGAATTGGGCACATTTTGAAGGAGTGTTGGGTAGAGATAGTAATGTTTGTGGAGAGGAGATTTGGTGAGCGGAAGTTCAAGCTGGAGAGGACTTTTGTTAGCAGCCAGTGATGAAGGTA
>NW_001890047.1:0-1750 GCF_000143565.1 Laccaria bicolor S238N-H82 | reverse complement strand
TCTACAATAACAGCCACACTAATAAAGAGGCTTAAAGCCAATATCCAAGAAAGTATGAATGGTGAAAATAATGGATAACATTACACATGAATGAAGGGACACCAGGGTATCCTCATTCAGGTTCGGGAGGGAGTGCTCAAGCGTTGTTGATGTTGTTGTCCGTCATCATCGTCTTTGCGTCGTCCATCGTCATGGTCATTTTCGTCGTGTTGTGCACTGTGGTTGTGGTCGTCCGTTATTGCCGCCACCTGTATCGTCGTCGTCCATCCATCTCCATCATCATGTAGCCATTGTCGTGTGTTGTCGTCATCGTCATCGGGTCACATTGCTCAATGTAGCAGAGGGCGAGGTGGTGACATGGCGGTGGTTATGATGGCCGCTAGGTGGGTTGTGGCTATTAGAAAGGGGAACAAGAGGAGCTGGTGGGGCTTACATTGTGATGTGCTCACCTGTCTACTGTGGACGGTGATGATGGCATATGTTGTCGCCATCTGGGATGACGTGGCACATCTGTGTCCTGTGTCGTAGTCGCATGGTAATTCCGTATTGTTGTTGAGTCATCGCTGTCCTGTGTTGGCGTTGCACCGTCGTTGTGTCGTGTCAGTCCAGACGACGAACAGTGAATTAGTTGTCATTCGTCATTTGGTTGCCACGTCGCTTCTAGCGACGTGGCACCTGAACATTGTATGACTAAAGGAATGGGGGGCAGGGGTTGTGTTAGCTCACCTGGGTTGGCACACAACGTTGTCACTGTCCTTGTTGTCGCGTTGATGTTGCAGGCACTCGTTTTCTTGCCAGAGCTGGTGATGTGGCATTGCCGCGTTGTTCTTGTGGTGTTGGGGCATGCCGGGCTGGTTGTGGGTGGTCAATGAGGGTTGTGGGTTGTGGTGGCCATTGGTGACAGTGGTGGTGCGGTGGTCATGAGTGGGCGTCATGGATGATCGATGATGGTAGTGGTTGAGGAGCTTGTGGGCAGGTTGTGGGATGCCCAAATCAAGCGTGGCCAAATGCCGACAATCAATGAATGAAATTTTGTCTACTAGAGGCTGACACTTAGCAGCGGCAGCAGGCACCTTGCTTGCTGACAAATACACTGCTTTGCACCAATACGATGCGACTTTTTTTTCGTAACAAAGGAAACAGTGTTCAAGAGCTATAGCGCTACATAGTTATGTATATAAACATTGGAGCTGGCGCTAAGAAAGAGACAACGATATCATGTTTTGAAAAGACCAGTTGTTTGCACCAGTTTGCTCGCTCGCGTGTGCCATATGCAAGAAAAGAGCCCCATGGCCTGTAGAAAGTTTGTTTGTTCATGCTTGCCCGCTCGCATGTGCCTTATGCAAGAAAAGACCCCCATGGCCCCTGGGTAGTTTGTTTGTACCTGTTTGGTATTTATGACCTTGGGAGACCTTGACAAGCAAGGTGAAGTCCTCACCTCAGATTTGGGCGTGGCTATGTGACAACAGCATCTAGTGAGCTCTGTTTAATTGCTTTAAACAGTTGTACGGTGCAGCTGCTAGATTGCTCTCTTCTCCACCCCTGAGATGTCTTGTGGAGCTGAGGGTTCGATTCACGGTGTTTGCACTATTTTTGACAATGTATATGACAGATGGTGAAATCCATGGAGTCTACTGAAATAGTCAAGCAACCTCAATACTTCGAGCAGAAACTACTTGGTCTACTGACACTGTAGGAACAACAATCAAGGTCTATGGGGAAATGAGTTGAAAATATTGGAAGCTATTGA
>NW_001890048.1:14558-15570 GCF_000143565.1 Laccaria bicolor S238N-H82 | reverse complement strand
CACCATTAGAACAGCATAGGTAAAACCACACGTTTTTCATGAAGTTATCACAAAAGCTAACTAATTACCTGGAGTGTCTACAATTTCAAACAAGGTTTAACAACGACCGAGAGGAATGAACAATCTATGGGTTGGTAATTTCCAAAACCCTCTAGTGAGTATTATATTGAGCTAAAGAGTGCCACAGGGATTCAAAATGCATCGGAAAATATGTCTAGCCAAGTCATCCGTTGATATCGCACCATATTTTGTCAAAAACCCTCTAGTGAGTATTATATTGAGCTAAACAGCGCCACAGGGATTCAAAATGCATCGGAAAATATGTCTAGCCAAGTCATCCGACAATATCGCACCATATTTTTTTCAAAAACTCTCTAGTCAGTATTATACTTGTGTCAGAGGCCGTTGCAAGCACGGCAGATACGAGTCCTCTCCTTTTATTAGCCAATTTTATTTAAGCAGTCAATGTGAATTATCAATGTTTACATTACTTTATATAGCTTTAAAAATTCAAACATTTTCTAATATATATATAGTATTTTTTTGAATCCATTATGTCCTTATTGTTTTAATATATTTTCTAATATTTTCTAATATATATATAGTATTTTTTTGAATCTGTTATGTCCTTATTGTTTTAATATATTTTGTAATATTTTATTTTTATCTGGCTAGCTCATATAATTTTAAGAAGGTAACTTGACCAAAAAATATTTTTAATTCATCATATAATAAATAATATATTTCAACAATTATTTCTTTGAATAAATTACTGTGACTGCTTGTCTTTCAAAAAGTGCTCCATTTGATTTTTTTTCTCTGCAAGATTTGAGTGCATCCTCTGTGAACTCATTAAGATGGCCCTTTTTGATGCAATTTCTTCTTGTTGTCATACCATCATGATACCACACCTCTTTTCCAGGAGTGATCACATAAGCAGTGAAATGAAAGCCACCAGAATAAATAATACCTCTTAATGGTAGAATTGTAGATCTTCCATTTATTCCCTTGA
>NW_001890048.1:6360-10526 GCF_000143565.1 Laccaria bicolor S238N-H82 | reverse complement strand
CATTAGATTCTAGTTCATCCTTATCATAATGAACATCAAACTCTTGCTGTTCTTCTTTTGAACGCTTCTCTTTTTTGGCTTTACATATCCAGTCATATAGAGACATGCGCTCATAAGCAGTTGGGTGGTAGATATAATCATATACACTTGATATTCCAATGTATGTGCCATCATACTTCTGCAAAACTACTTTGTCTGGTGCATCTTTATATTTAGTGTTAAATGACTCTGTTGTATTATTTTCCGTATCTATCCATGCACTTCGTGCCTCTCTTACATAATTTTTCCAATAGAAAAGAATGAATTTGTGGCTGGTATAATGGTCAGGATTTCCAAGCAGATAAAGAGAAGCCATGGGGCTTCCAATTTCCATCTTTGCAGTCAATGTGTTTACCATTTTTGTCATCAAGCGCCGAGCTGTGTTTTGCCTATCTGTACTACCTCCGATCATCTCAGAATTTCTATTGAATACTTGTCGGACAGCATCAAATGTGGTATATGAACTTAATCCTGATTTTGTAACATAATCAGTGATATACCCTACAACAGCTTTGATCGCTGTACCTGACATCAAGCTAGTAACATCTGTATTGCATCTAATCATGTATGTAAGTTCTGGTGTAAAAGTATTTAACCACATTTCACCTTTCTTTATTTTTAAAGCACCACTAAGTGGATCCACCATTGTCTCTTCAACAATTTCTCGAGGAAAACGAGCTTTGCACTGACCACGTGAATTGAGGCACCCCTTACGTTTAAGTTTAGTAGGGTCCTCCCCATCTATTTCAGGTCTACGGCATCCATGATGATTAGATCGAGACAGAATATCATCTGTTGTTGCTCTATATTTACCATGCCATATTTTTTGGTTAATGCATCGTGTGCACTGGTTGCATCCATTTTTTTTACAAGGTGGAGGTGGAGGTTCAGGCATTGTATGTGTTGGATCCTGATAATCTGGATTATTTTTCTGAGCTTCTTGGCATCTTTCACGAATCTCTTCATAAGTTCCTTCATATAGTTCACCTTTATGCACAGATTCCAAATATTCAACCATATGTTTTTGAAAGTCAGAGGCTGGATCCATAATTCTATCTCTTACTTCTTGGGGTGATAAAGCCCCTTTGATCCATAGAAGCATATGCAGATGTAATGTCAATCTTCCTTGCTGCTCTACAGTTGCATAATATGCATCCGTTTCACCATATATTCCAGGATGATTAGTTCCAACACCAAGTACATGCTGAATAAAATTTTCACAGATAAAGTGAAAAAACCTTGCTGCAGCAACAGGATTTTTAGCAATCAACAATGAAGATTCTTTGGAAAAGGTCAATTCAGGTTTAAATTCAGTGTCAGTGTCAGCAAAATACAGACAGATGGGATGTTTGTTGTCTGTTGGTGATAGAGTAATAAACCATGAAGGTGCACCAATATAAGATATTAGAGACCAAACCTCATGTCTCATATATTTCTTTGATGTAATGGATCCCTGCACATGACCTCCCACTGAATCTAAATCGGTAAGTAGCTGGAAGCATTCTTTTTCCTGCTCCGTTTCAGGCTTCACACGCTCCCCCAATGCAAGTCGTTTATTGATACCAGATAAAACATCCATATCAAGATTTAACAGGCGATCTGTGACCAAGGAAAATGAGGACTTTTTGGTTGTAAGATATCCACCTGTTGTACTTTGTTGTATTTGTTCATGGTTAAACCCTATCAATGGAAAATGTGGGTCCATCTGGAAGCGTTTATCATGATACATTAATAGAAGACGCTTGTGTGCCATGGAAGAAATATTTTTAGGAATCATATTGTTACATATGCCACCAAAACCATATGGAAATAACCATGGTAACATTGAGGGAAATAGTTGAGGATTATTATAAACTGAGTTAGGTTCATCAGAGTGGCCAACAAACATAATTTTTTTATTGGATGTAAGATGCTCCAACGCCTGTGCTTTAATAGCCTCCAATGGCATTGTGGAGTATTCCTCTCCTGTCAACCCTTGGACAACAAATGTGCATGGACCTTCCGTGGTTCCAATTTCCTCACCATCATCATGTAAACTTGTAGCCTCCCTGTCCTTGTTAACAATAGATTGACGATAGTCAATCACAACTGGTGCATCACATAAAGGGTACTGACTTAGATTTTACTTGGAAATTCCAATATCATAGTAATCTTCATGATTCAATCTCAACCATTCCAATGCTTTTGCAACATGCAATCTTCGTACAAGCAAAGGTGTACGTTGAACATCTTTTTTTGTGGGTTGGCATGGACCTGTAAACATTACTGCTAAGACTTCATCAAGATCTTCAATAGGTGGAGGGAGTGTATCATAGATTTTAGCAACAGGATTATGAAATGTGATTGCATTTGCATGCATTTTATATCTTCCTGAAGCAACTTTTATAATACATCTATTATGTCGGACTCTGGAAATTAAAAGCTGCTCAACATAAGTTAGGGATGCAAGTTCTTCAGGTATTTTTCCAAGCCAAAATCCATTGCAAAGAGCTTTAGGAGGTGTTAATCCTTTTTTAAGAAATTTTAAGCAGTCCTTGCATATATGTTTGCAATCCGGATCAATAATTGGGCCTTCAATTTCCTTGATTTCTTCATAGATAGATTTTCGCTCAAGTCGAGTCACTCCTCCCCTTATCAGTGGTTCAAAACTACATGTAACTTCACTGCGATCTATCATATCCACAACTCTTGTGAGCTGGCCACATGCTGCACACCCAGCTTCAATTAAGTTTGAAGGATGAGTGCCTCTACAAAACCCAGTTATAATTTTGTGAATTAATTTTTCAGAGGGTGGCTTTGGAGGAAATATTACATTTTTTGACTTTATATATGAATTTTTGTTTTCAATAGAACGGTTATTTTTGAAGGTTGACTTGGTTTTACACTTGGACAACCCAACTTTGTTGACTTTTTTACGATCACTTTTACTCAATCCCTTATACCATCTTGCTTTACGTTCTGTAGTTGTAAGGGCAGGATTTTCAGGAGAAAATAGGGTATAATAATGGGCACAACGTGAGGTGCACATATGTTGAGATAACAGTTCCATCACTTCAGTGACTGGAGCTCTAGCAAATACTGATACATGGTGCTTTTTTGCAATTGCTTTTGCCTGTCCAATAGTAATAGAGTCTTTCAAAATCTCTAAGGGAGTATGACAAATCAATAGCTCTGGGTTTTTACGCAACTCAGCTCTTGCAGCCCGTAAGACAAGTTGATCAACAAATTTATATTTGACTGACCCCTCCAATTTCATACTGGATGATGGTGTGTCAGATGTAATATATGGTTTGAGGCTCTCAAATGTTGTAAGTTTTTTTCCACCAGCAGTTTGTTGAGGTAGTATAGTTATGATCATTACGGTTCATGGCAATACCAGCCATACCAATGGGTTATTGAATGGAGGTAACTAGAGTTAGCTTCTAGTGAACTAAGCACTCTATTAGACAATGGGAGTTCATAAGTATACCAAATTGATATAGATGACCAAGATTCATAACCCACAGACCTGAAGACATCTACAGATTGAACTGATCTACGAAACAACATGAATTGAAGGCTAAAAGAGAATATGAAGAAATAAGATAGAAGCTTATAAGAGCCTTGTAATCTCAATAACTTGTGGGTGTGGGCCAGTGCTGTGCATGGCATGTATGAGTCCTTCCCATGGACCTCCAATGCTGAAAAATATGTAGAGTAAGTTTTTTTTTTAAAAGGCATATTTTAACATTTTCATCAACAATGGATGCAAGCCACATTAATGTAAACCAAGAGATTGTGAATAATGTTACAGTAACAATGTCTAAAAAATTGCAAAATCATTTGACATTTATTTACAATTCTTTATAATCATTTGCTTCAAATCAATGTGGCTTGCATTCAATGTTATAAAGATATTAATCTAGAATTCTATTTTAATGTTAAATTTATCAAGACAAAGTTCTAATTTAAAGTTGAGAATATACAGCCAAAACAAGTTCCTGATCTTGATAGTATCTAAGATCATTATTGCTTTTATCATCTAGCTGCCCATCTTCTATACACTTATTTTTGGTGGTTATCCCATTATGGAACCAAACTTTACCTTCATATGAAAAAACTCTAGAGGTGAAATGATTATCCCCATG
>NW_001890048.1:5234-6172 GCF_000143565.1 Laccaria bicolor S238N-H82 | reverse complement strand
GTTNTGTTCTATATTTGCAAATAGACCCTGAGCTCTGAGCCTAGCCATCAATATCATAGCAACAATGTGTGCTATTCTTTTCTTTTTTTCTTTTTTTTTCTTTTTATAGCAAATTTTCCCAATTTTATAACTATTTTTCTGTTTATGGTAAAATATTCCCACAGTCCTGTTTGCATATATCTCAGGAAAGAGGATGGTTAGTTATATTTTGTGACCTATAATAGCATGCTCTATATATTTGTGATGAATTTCCTTTTTTGGGTTAAAATTCCCATGGTATCAGAAGCACAGCCTCTCACTTAGCTCCATAAACAACAATTGTAGCCCCTTTCCTTACCTTTATAGATATATATAAATAATGTCATGCAGACCATTCCTCATTGAGAAAAACACAAAATACTGAAAAAATTGGACACTTTTTGGAAATTGTCATGCATTTTTGACCAATATCTCAAAGAGCAAGAAAGCTGGTCTCAAGATATAGTCACATTGCATAATATGACAATATTTTTACATAGTTGTCTTGATTTTCCATATTTGGATATGGACCCTGAATACTGGACACAGCCCCTTCAACACCATGGCAACAGAGAAGATCACTCTTAATTTTGGGGTATTTTTTTCTGATTTTCTGGCAACTTTTAGGTGGTTTCTATATTTAGATATTGACCCTGAACCCTGAACAAAGCCTCCCCACCTTACTAAGCAATATTCTGATTTTTACATATTTTTTGCTGATTTCTTTTACGATTTTTCCTGATTTTATGGCTGCTTTTCTGTTTAAGGGAAAAGGTTCCCGCGGTGATGAAAGGTAAATGAATCAATGAATGAAAAATTTGCCTAAGTCCTCAGTTGATAAAGAATGAGTCTTACTCGTAAACTCGTAAGGACTCATAATTTTTTCAGACAGCTTTCTATATTTGGATATGGACCCTGAA
>NW_001890048.1:0-708 GCF_000143565.1 Laccaria bicolor S238N-H82 | reverse complement strand
GGCAATGAATGAATGAAAAAAATGAAACAGTTGCCAGGAATGAATGAAACGAAAGAATAAAGCAAAAAATGAAACAGTTGCCATGGTGGAATGAAATTAAAAAAATGAAAGAGTCGCCAGGCATGAATGAAACAGAATAAATTTCATTCTTGTCAGTAGAAATGAAGAAAAAATTGAGATGAAATGAAATGAAACAAAAAGTATTTCATTCTCGACGGCAATGAATGAGAATGACTTGGAATGAAACAGGTGCCGTGAATGAATGAAAATTCATTTCATTTCATTCACGGTAGTTAAGCAGGAACTTCTATGGTACATGCCAGGTTTTACATGATGTAAATGGCAGCTACTAGTGATCACGAGAAGCTCGGGCTTCCCAATGTGCTACTGATCGATAAGCATGTTGCCTCTGATATCCTCTGGCTGCAGGATAGGCAGGACCGATAGAAGGTATTCCGTACACGCCCCCCAATATAATGATGACACTGCGAATTATGTATTCAAGCTTTGTCCAGCTATTTATCAAGTCTTCAGGCATTGAATACTTTCCCTCGATTTCCTCAATATGTATGTCTGCCAGTCGCCCCAGTAGACCACCACCAAAGAAAGGCCTTTTAGGTGTAAAGGACAGCCAACCAAAATTTGCTGTCCACCACTGAGGATCATTGACCAAGGAGGACAGATCATTATGGTAATTGATGACGAGGC
>NW_001890049.1:13066-16089 GCF_000143565.1 Laccaria bicolor S238N-H82 | reverse complement strand
ACTATAAACTATATGTCAACTACAAACTTTTGTAGCCTCAAAAAGCAGACACTACAAACTTTTGTAGTCTGAAAAGTGGACACTACAAACTTTTCTAATGAAAAGGCACACACTACAAACTTTTGTAGTCTAAAAAAGCGGACACTATAAACTTTTCTAATGAAAAAGCGGACACTACAAAACCTTTTAATGTAACCCTAATTTTGTAGTCTAAGTCCAAGCTTTTGTAGTCTAAGTCTAACTTTTGTAGTCTTTTGTAGTCTATCAGTAAACTTTGTAGCCTATGTCCAACTTTTTTGTAGTCTATCAGTAAACTTGGTAGTCTATATCTGACTCTTGTAGTCTGTCAGTGTTGATTGCTCTTTTAGGGAATGCACCTTCCTTTTTTGGTCAATTTTCCCACAATATGATATTTGTTGCCCTTTCATCTAGCTTTCTAAATGTGTTGTAATCATGTTATTTGGTTTTGTTTTCATGAAGAAAAATGCAAAAAAACCAAAAAAAACACGACACTTTTGGAATTCCTTTACCTCATATCTCCACAACAGGAGCACTTCAGAACATAATTCAACCAGATTCGGGAAGCTACAGTGCAGGGGTACAACTTTCGCTTTTTGACTATTTTTGGTAATTGGTCATGTGACCACCCTCCCAACAACCCATGTGATACATATCATCATTATTATATAGTTTTCGGTAATGAAAGTGCCAAAGGGCCTAATGAAATATCCTAATGAAAAATCTAAGAAATAGTAATGAAAGTGCCAGGGAGCCTAATGAGAAGTGATGAAATCGTCAAGGTGCTCAATGAAATATCCTAAAAGAAATGGTAATGAAAGGGCCAGATGCCCCAATGAAATCTCCCAATGAAAAATCTAATGAAATGGTCAAGGAGTGTAATGAAATATCCTAATGAAAGTGCCAAGAAGCATTCTAATGAAAATTCAATGAAATGGTAATGAAAGGGTCAAGGAGCTGAATGAAATATCCCAATGAAAATTCCAAGAAAATCTAATGAAAGTGCCAAGGAGCCGAATGAAATATCCTAATGAGAAATATAACAAATCATAATGAAAAAGCGCAGGAGCCTAATGAAATATCCTAATGAAAATTCTATGAAATGGTAATGAAAAAGCAAAGGAGCCTAATGAAATATCCTAATGAGAATTCTAAGAAATGGTAATGAAAAAGCGCAGGAGCCTAATGAAATATCCTAATGAAAATTCTAAGAAATGATAATGAAAAAGCGCAGGAGCCTAATGAAATATCCTAATGAAAATTCTAAGAAATGGTAATGAAAAAGCGCAGGAGCCTAATGAAATATCCTAATGAAAATTCTATGAAATGGTAATGAAAAAGCGCAGGAGCCTAATGAAATATCCTAATGAAAATTCTATGAAATGGTAATGAAAAAGCACAGGAGCCTAATGAAATATCCTAATGAAAATTCTAAGAAATGATAATGAAAAAGCGCAGGAGCCTAATGAAATATCCTAATGAGAATTCTAAGAAATGATAATGAAAAAGCGCAGGAGCCTAATGAAATATCCTAATGAAAATTCTTAGAAATGGTAATGAAAAGGCGCAGGAGCCTAATGAAATATCCTAATAAAAATTCTATGAAATGGTAATGAAAAAGTGAAGCAGCCTAATGAAATATCCTAATGAAAAGTCTCAGAAATGATAATGAAAGGGCCAAAGAGCCTAATGAAATATCCCCATGATATCTCATTATCCTTGTCTATAACTTATGAAAGATTCCAGTGATAAATGGAATGAAATAGATGGGCAATCCTAGTGAGATGCCCTTCATAAAACCTGTGGCATTATACACAATGGCTCTTGGACAGTTGTCATAGATTAACCATAAAAGTGGTAGCCACCAGTCATAAAGGTCCGCCTGCCCACGCCCTCTCCCGCCCAACCATCAACCCCCAAACGTGCTCCTGTGGCTGAGCCTTTGATCACCCAAGAATCCCCCAGGGCCAGAACTACGCACGGCAGTGTGGCAGAGCCCCAGGCCACACAAGTGACGGCCAACGACAAGCCCATTTACTACATCCCCCACCCAGACGAGTTCATTGCGCGGAGGGCATCGTTCCCTCACACCACCTACGTGATTACCAAGGGGGAAGAAGTAGGGCTTTTCTCGGCATGGTACGTACCCCGTACAACCCACTACCATGCCTCTGACACGTTGTACCAGGCACGACGCAGCCATTCGAGTTCAAAACATTCCGGCCCCAAAGGGCCGCATCCAATATATTTTGCAAAGCTTCCCCACCTTTGAAGCAGCCTTCGATGTGTACGCCCATGCCTACAACATGCGTACCCTTGAGCCCATCCCCATTTCTGGGGGCCGCTTCGATGTTCCCATTAATAGGCTTTTTTTACGACCAGCCTAATTCAGACAGTGAGTGGGACTCTGATTCTGCACGGGCAGATCAAGACAATTGCGAGGGCTGGGTTTTTGCGGACTCTGACGAAGAAATCCAAGTTCACACAAGTCGCGCAGGCACTTGGTAGGGACTTGTTCAACAGGCTCAGCTGATCTTGCTCATCAAAAATCGTAGATTCAATGATGCGGCCTTGCAGTTGGACCGGCTGTCTTTCTATTGTGCTTGTCCCTGCCTGAATCTACTCCAATGTGACTGCCCCTGTTTGAATTTGCTAGATACCCATCCTCTACTCAATAAATCTTTTTTTGGTGTACTTCATCTGAACTGCCAAGTAATCAGATCCTGCACTACTCCGCCACCGAAAATTGAACATGTTTCAGCCAAGTATCAACACACTGCCACCACCCCAACTGCTCGCCGTGCTAGACTATACCAAGTGCAGAAACCTTTTATTCACTATCGGTTGAGTTTCCAGATTCAAGGCTTTCGCTAGCTCCATCCATGGCAGCCAGTATTGGGGCGAGTTCCTTTGCCGAAACACGCAGCTTCTCGGCGTTTCTAAAACCTTTCAGAACAATTCAAATAAAATTTGTCTAACTTACTTAGGATCTCACTGCCATGCCG
>NW_001890049.1:4098-13016 GCF_000143565.1 Laccaria bicolor S238N-H82 | reverse complement strand
GAATATCCTAATGAAAATTCTAAGAAATGATAATGAAAAAGCGCAGGAGCCTAATGAAATATCCTAATGAAAATTCTAAGAAATGGTAATGAAAAAGCGCAGGAGCCTAATGAAATATCCTAATGAAAATTCTATGAAATGGTAATGAAAAAGCGCAGGAGCCTAATGAAATATCCTAATGAAAATTCTATGAAATGGTAATGAAAAAGCACAGGAGCCTAATGAAATATCCTAATGAAAATTCTAAGAAATGATAATGAAAAAGCGCAGGAGCCTAATGAAATATCCTAATGAGAATTCTAAGAAATGATAATGAAAAAGCGCAGGAGCCTAATGAAATATCCTAATGAAAATTCTAAGAAATGGTAATGAAAGTGCCAAGGAGCCTAATGAAATATCCTAATGAAAATTCTATGAAATGGTAATGAAAAAGCGAAGCAGCCTAATGAAATATCCTAATGAAAAGTCTCAGAAATGATAATGAAAGGGCCAAAGAGCCTAATGAAATATCCCCATGATATCTCATTATCCTTGCCTATAACTTATGAAAGATTCCAGTGACAAATTGAATGAAATAGATGGGCAATCCTAATGAGATGCCTTTCATAAAACCTGTGGCATTATACACAATGGCTCTTGGACAGTTGTCATAGATTAATCATAAATAGTGGTAGCCACTAGTGCCTTTATGCTGTGCTTGGTTTGAATCACGATTGCTGCGTCCCCACCTTCGACGAAGGGGTCTTTGTTCGTTCAATGGATCCGTTAGTCGAGGAATGCGTAAAATGACCAAGGGCTACCCACCATCAATGGTGATGGCCGTTGTTTTCTTTTTTTTGATTGTTTTGAATGGCGAGCCAAGGGGTGGTCCCTGCTTTGAGGGGGGGGGGGAGCGAAGCAAGGTGGGGGGCGTACGAAGCAAGAGACCTGCACCCGGCGAGACGTAGTGGCCTGAGAAGCATTGGTTAATTCGTTCGAAGGAAGCGGGTCGCTACTAACCGCTAAAGTTTGAAGAAACTTGCTTCTTGGGAGTTGAGGGGGCAGAAGCAATGGAGGGTGAAGGGGAAATTGTAGAAGAAAGGGAAGAAACCGTGTCCGACAACGAGGACATGGTGGACTGCGTCGAGAAAGCAGTGGGCGACGGCCTGTAGGGCAATTTCATCGTGGTTTGGTGGGAGTAGATGTTGGGGGCGATCGATCTTTATAAAATCGATTTTAGCACGGGAACCGGAGGCGATAGAATCGGGCAACTTACTGCTAGATCTTTCTCATTTGAAGCCTCGTGACTGTTAGTCCCAACAACGAAATCTGGCCAAAAATCGATTTAGCACGGGAACTGGAGGCGATAGAATCAGGTAACTTACCGCTAGATCTTTCTCATTTGGAGCCTCGTGACTGTTAGTCCCAACAACGAAATCTGGCCAAGTGTAAGGGCCCTGATTGTTGCCATGCGTTGTGAAAAATTGGTGAAACTTGAGCCCTACACAAGCCCTGCCAGTATTTCGAAATAAAATGTTCAAACAAATTCACCTACCTCGCCCGTTTCGTTCTGGTCAATCTTCTCTTTGTGCATGTCGTCGTATCCATGCCCGTCATCAGCATACCTAAGCAAAGGTGAGCATACGGGCTTCGTCCTGGATGACAGATTAACCAACCCGAACCTTACACAGATGCCGAATCCTGGTGGCTTCGCCGGAAGCCGCTTGAAGTTTCTAGAGGGCGAATTGCCAGCGTACACGAAGGCGGTCGTAAACAACAGAGAGGACGACTTCATTCTGGACCTTTGGCGGCGATACTTCAAACGTTATCCAGTGGACCTGGCGGACAACGTAGAGCCGACAGAAGAGACGCTTGCCAGCGTCAACGATAACGAGCCAGACGAGGAACTAGAGCCACCCAAAAAGGAGACGATGACGGAGGAAGAGTACACCAACCAGCTGCTGAAGTTCAACCAGACGAAGGAAGCTATCGAAAAGAAGAAACAGGTAAGTCCGATTTCAAGTTGGAACCTCATGTCACATGATGGGCCACTCTTGCTTCGTCTTCTCTTTCATCATCTGCATGGCGCTCACCTTTTTGTCTCCCAGAAAATCAAGCGTTGGCTCGCTTATCGGCAGAAGAAGGTCCCCGACTTAGGGAAAGTCAAGGATTCGCTCCCCGACACCGACAATCCCGCAATCATCATGCTGGCGCGGCTTACTGGCGCCAGCATTTCAAAACCTCGGCTTCCAATTACCTACAACGTGTGGGGGCGTGTCAACAAGCAGAAAATCAATGACACGTACCAACGCACACATTTACAAGCCGCTGCCGAAGAATCTGCAAGCTGCAGAGCGCACACGAATAAATAAGGCGCTTTTCAACGCATTGCCCTTGGACAAGCGTAAGAAGTACATCGAAATGGCCAAGAAAGAGGGCGACGAGAAGTTGAACGAGTGGAAGAATAAGTTGTCTGCGCCCCCGTCCACAGACCCAGAGGATCGACAAAGGTGAGCCACTGGCCTAAAGCCGTGCCATCACTCTTTTTCTGATAATTTCAGGTGCATTGCAGCCCTTCCGATTTTTGCCCAGCCCATTTTGGATCTCATTCACGTGCACACCAACATGCAAGCCACCTTAATTGTGGGTGGACCTGAGCCTGCTGATGGAGGTCGTTTAAACATAATCAGGTACGTTCATGCTTTCAATGCCTTCGTTCTGGGCGCTGATTTCTCGGCTTTCTTCTGTTTAGCATGCATGCTGGCTCTATCAAAGGGCCAGTGGGTATGAACTTTGGACAGGCAGAGAGGGAAGGATTTCAAGAGGTCATAACCCCCCTCTTCGGCCGTTACCTTAGAAAATGCTACAGTACGTTCAATTCGTCCATATTCTGCATACGTTTTCTCATTTCTTGTCTCAGCCAAGTCGGAATGTCGTGCTCAAGCCCTCCCTTCCTCCAACCCCATTTTATCCCAGCTCACGGGCAACGAGGTCTCCGTGCACGGGGCCGATTGGGACATAGATCCTTCGGCTGCTGCTGCAGCCCCTCTCAACTCTGCACCACGCCCTTCTACCCCAGTACCTTTGCGCCCTGCTTCCCCGCTCTCTGCCCATGGATCTCCTCCACCCTCCCTACCCGGATCTCCTCCCCATTCTCCAGATCCTATTCGTCCCAGTGACGCACGCGAAGAGGAGTCCGTTTCTGGAAAGAAAAGGAAGGCTTCATCATCGTCTATCGTAGATTCTGGTGCAGGGGGTGAGAGGGGCGGGGCTAAAAAGAGGAGGGGCATCACTTCTGCCAAGGGAAGTCGTGTAGGACAAGGAAAGAGGATCCGGTCGACGGCCAACGCTGGAGCTCAAGGCAGCAAGTCAGCGCCGTTGACAAAATCGTCGATCTCGAAGGTGAAGTCGCCCACTGTGCCTGTTTCTGCCCAGCCACCCATCTGTGGCTCCTCCAACCCCCTCCCTTCTTGGTTCACCTCCTGTTTGACAATGCTTCATTCACATGACTTGGGCCTCGCATGGCTGAAACTAGTTGGCCTGTGGGAGGCATTTGAACAACAGCACAACTTCAAACCAGCGGACAAACAATCCAACCTCTCCAGCTTCAAACGCCCCCCTTGCATAGCGGAGTGGTTGAAGAATGCACACAGGCCTTCTTGGAGGCCCTCGTTCAAGGACGCGGGTAAGTTCGATCTCCAGTTCAATGCAGACTTTTTGGCATGNTGGGGTAGTCTCCTGCCAGCGTCTGCAGGGGAGGATTTGACACCCATCGCCAAGCCTGGAATAAACGGCCTTCTAAGCGTGATGGCCGCCCTTTTTTTCTGGGGTGCTTCCTGTGGACCGACGTCGGCTTGGGCAGAACGTCTCGAAGACGTCTCAGTGGCGTTAGCGAACTTAGTTGGTGAGTAAAATATCCGCCCAGGAGTTGAGGGCATTCATGCATGTGGGGGGAGGGGGCAAGTCTTAGCGGGGTCTTTTCTTTTTCTTCACCAAATCATATTTTTATTCTTGTATATTCATTTAGTACCTCAAGGCCGTTGTGTTCTCTTGTTCCACATCAACTCTCAAAGCAGGCGGCCACAACATGGTACGTTTTCATTCCCTCTATGAAATAGCATGAAAGTGGCTATTTAGGTGAACAAGAATAAACGAGTTGAAGAGGACGGTGACGGCCAGGCATGCCAAGTACAAAGCCAGGAACAAAGCCAGGAAGAACACCAGGCACGCCAAAAAGATGAAGCCAGACACATCACATAAGACACAGCATGAGAAAGGGCGACGACGACGACGAGCCAGACACAGCACAAGAAACGGCGAGGACAAGGACTAGGGCGACAACGACGACAATGATGAGGGGGCGGAAGACGACAAAGGGCATGAAGACGATGGCCAGGTATGCCCAGTACGAAGCCAGGAACAAAGCCAAGAAGAACACCAGGCATGCCAAAAGGATGAAGCCAGACACATAAGACACAGCACGATAAAGGGCGAGGACGACGACGAGCCAGACACAGCACGAGAAACGGCGAGGACAACAACTAGGGCGACAATGACGACAATGACGAGGGGGCGGAAGACGACGAAGGGCATGAAGACGATGGCATGGCGACAGCCAGGAACGCCAAGTACGAAGCCAAGAAACATCGCCAGATACAGAAACCACGAGCATGACGATGAGCATGCCGACAACGACGAGAGGGTGGAAGATGACAACGGGCATGAACACAACAAAGGCAAGGACGATGACGAGCACGCCGACAACGACGAGAGGGTGGAAGACGACAACGGGCATGAACACAACAAAGGCCATGAAGACGTCAATGACGAGGGGACGAGGGGACGGCAACTAATGGGAGAGGCAATGACGAGGGGGGCAGGGGGCAGGGGACCATGAGAGAGGGAGGACCCTGACATCGGCAAGGCCAATGACGAGGGGGGGCAGGAGACGATGAGAGGGGGTGCAGGGGATGATGAGAGGGAGGGCCCTGATGGCGGCAAGGGAGGACCCTAACGGCGGCAAGGGAAGCGGGGGACGATGAGAGAGGGAGGACCCTGACAGCAGTGAGGAAGACCCTGATGGCGACGAGCAGACAGCAAGGCTGCCAATTACTGTACATGTTTCCTGGTAGCCAGCTAGCAGGCTGGGCAGTTAGGGGAATTGATGCATCAGGTAAATGGTTAGTTAGGGTAATTGATACATCAAAGTAGCCACTACAGGTGAGGTGTCGTCTTCATCAACCTCCTCTTCACCTGAATCGTTTGGATCATCAAACAACCCTTTGGAATCAGATGTGGGGGGGCGCGAAGCTTCAGAGCTGGACCCTCGCCGGCTAGTGGCGATTTCGATGTCATCATCGTTGTCAAACAACGAAGCTGCATCAGCAGCCTGGGGGAGCTACAGCAAAGGGCTTCAAATTAAGAGCATGTCCAAGAAAGAAAAACAGCACCTCTCTGTTGAACATCTGCCTGAACTCCCTATCTGTCATCCATGCAACATCGAAATCATTGTCATCTTCATCGTCACTGTCTGATTTCCCTAAGCGCCCTTGACTGCCATCGGAAAGAGATGAGATCGATGAATCGTCTGAGTCATCAGCCTCAATCGGGTTGGTTTTCTTGGTCTTTGGGGTCGGCTTGCCCTTTGTCGGAAGTTTTGTACCTGTGGACAAATTGTGATATTCATAGAAAGATAGAAATATAGTAGGTAGCATGCACTGTTGTGGACGTTGTTGTGGATGTCAGAGTTGGAGGTAGCTGCTGTGATCACAACAAAGACGATTAGTAAGTGACCTAGGAATTCGGAACTCCTACCTTTTTGAGACTTAGCCCTTGTTTCCTCACTCCCAACAGCCCCACGCTTGCTCTCACCCTCTTCACGTCTTCCTTTCTGCAGCCTCTTATGAGGCTGCTTATCTGCTCAACAGGCTTGACAATGAGCTCAACGCCACGTCATCACAGCAATACCACAACGTACCTTTGTCAGATATTTTCTGCACGCCTTTGCCGTGATCATCTGGGCTGGGTGAGCGAGGTCTTTTTCTCCTCTCTGCTTCATACCATGCTAACACATATTTTGTAAGGATTTTACAGATTCCATGGTTCCTGTTTTTTTTTGTTTTTGCATTTTTCTCCATGAAAACATCATCCAACAACATGATTTCAACACATTTGGAAAACTAATAGATGGGGCTACAATAGTTGTATCATGGGAAAATTGACCCCAAAAGGAAGGTGTATAACCTAAATGGGAAATTGACTCTGGCAGACTACAAAATTTACTAATGGACTAGAAAACATAACAAAAGACTACAAAACTCAGACATAGACTACAAATTTTACTGATGTCTGCTTTTTCACTACAAAAGTTTGTAGTGTCCCCTTTTTGAGACTACAAAAGTTTGTAATGTCTGCTTTTTTCACTTCAAAAGTTTGTAGTCTGCTTTTCTGATATTGAGTTTGTTTAAAGTCTCCTTGACTATGTAAAGGATCATGGGCACATGGTTGAAGGATTGAGTTCAGTTGACTTTTTGCCATTGTTGCATGTACACATTTGCTGTCATGTCATGTCTATGACATTAGTGGAGACTGTATTTTCTCTTCAGATAGGAAGTGGCTATCCTATCTTTTACCTTCAGACTTGGAGCCACTGCCTTACATCTGCCTAGGTTGAATAAGTTTCATTAGTCTTTTTTCAGTCTTCCCAAATCATGAGCTAGTATGACTGTTCAGTCATTTACCCTATCCAGTCTTGCCTGCAAATTGTCTTGCCAGTACCACCAGTGAATGATCAAAGGCTGTCTATAATATTCATTCAAGATTCAGATATAACACAATCTACCATTTGGTGAATACACTTCAAAGAACACATGTGAAGAGAACAGTGGCCACTGATACTCAGTAAAAAGTGAAGTCAAGGAAAATCACATGAAGTCAGAGGTCAGTCAGCCATCTGCCACACATCTGTATTTTTCACATCAGCTTTCCCTTGGCATCAAATGAGAGGTGAATTTAGTCATAGATTAGTACTCAATTAGTATTGAGATTGTCATAAGTAGAGCTGCAACCAATGAAAGAGATGGTCTGGAAGTGTGACCGATCTGTGATGAGGCTGAGTGATCTCGCCAAGAGGCCAGGGCCCTGGGTGGCGGCAACCCAGAAGGGAGAAAGCGCCAGGAATTCAGATGAGAATAGAGCACACTCTAAATATATAGCCATGTACCCCCCCAAAGCACATAACACACAAAAGGCTTGCACAATGGCAAACACTCAATCCCACATACACAGCTGCTACACTGTACTCAGAACTGGTCAGCGGCACTATGGAAGGGGAGGACATCCGCACTGAAGGGAAGGAAGAAAGGTGTGACAGCATGCTGTACAAACTCCATGGTCCCTTGGAACCAACCTGAATGCAAGTGGTGACCCTTTGCACAAGTCCTGTCTGAAGAAATGAAAGTCCAAGCCTGAAAGAACAAAAGTGCAGGAGGGGGAGGAGAGGGAGGGCAGGAGGAAGGGGAAGTTATTCTAAAAAAATCACATTGCATGGTATGTTGGCTGCATTGTACAGAAATACGGAAATACAAGAATATGGAAACATGAGAAACTCATGCCATACAACTCACCTAATTGGTTGCAGAAGAGGATTTGAGGCTTTGCAAGTGAGGGCCATGACCACGACAGCAGGGTCAACATCTGAGATCATTGGGGCCATTGTTGATGTGTAACAATCATGCTTGAATGCAAGAGGAGAGGAAAACAGGCAACTGGCAGACTTGCAGCTTGAGAGGGACAATTGGCATGAATGTTTTGGTTGATGGGTGTTATGGAATCTGATGGTGCAGCTTTATACTTGAAAGGATGCACAACACGCTTCAGCCTCATGCTGACAGTAGGGGGCCCTGGAGCTTGGCATTTAATATGTATGAGATCATCCCTGTCATTTGCTCTGTTGCCCAAATTGTGCCAAGACCCTAGCAGAAACTGTCTTTTTCTCTGGTACGACTTTCTTTTGAATGCAACACCATGGATTTCCCCTGCCAAAATATTTTCCCGTGTGTTGCGAAACCATTGCAAGCCTCAAAAAAGATAGTCTTTTGCCCATTGAGAGACAGTTGCCAGATCCTTACATTGCTTTATGTGTTACATAACAGATTCAGCATGCCTTGATCATGCACCCACTGATCTCGGCCTCTACTCTACCCACTGTCACTACACTTCGCATGAAGGTCACTGGAGCCCAGCACCTCCCAGCTTGCTTGTGAGTGTTGCTGCCCATCACCTCATTATGCCCTGTTGTTCACATTCGACACTCGATTTAGCAGACAGTTGCCATCCACCAGAAAATGTCATCTTCCTGTGAGTTGTTCCTCAACATCTGCTGTTTTGTTGGCCTATAAGTGACAGAATTTGCTTCCAGGATTCACCATCCAAATTTTCACGATTTCACATCAGGTCTATACGGGACACAGAAGTCTACCCCCAAAAAGTTGAGATATCTAGTAAGTTTCTGGTCAATCTTCATGTTCTCAGCCTCTAACTGACAACATTTACTCCAGAAATTACCACTCAAAGTTTTTACATGCTGGGCTCGGCCCTTCACATTCAACTTCCCATTCTGTGATGGGTAGAAAAAGTGCATCCTGAAAAAAACAAGTTTCTCTGTCAGTTTGTGTTCGATGTTTACATTCTTGGTCTTAAACTGATGGAATTCCCTCCAGAAATTGTTCCCCAAAGTTACAAGATGCTAGGGCTCACCGCTCACATTCAACAATCAAGTATGTTGGGAGGGTAGAAGTCGACATTCAGAGAATCAAGCTACTCCATGAGTTCCTGCTTCTTTTTCATGTTTTCACTTGCTAACTAATGGAATTCACTCTAGGAATCATTACCCAAATTTATGAGATGTTAGGCACCACTGTTTTCATTGACGCTCAAAT
>NW_001890049.1:2895-4048 GCF_000143565.1 Laccaria bicolor S238N-H82 | reverse complement strand
CACAATTTTACTGATGTCTGCTTTTTCACTACAAAGTTTGTAGTGTCCCNCTTTTTGAGACTACAAAAGTTTGTAATGTCTGCTTTTTTCACTTCAAAAGTTTGTAGTCTGCTTTTCTGATATTGAGTTTGTTTAAAGTCTCCTTGACTATGTAAAGGATCATGGGCACATGGTTGAAGGATTGAGTTCAGTTGACTTTTTGCCATTGTTGCATGTACACATTTGCTGTCATGTCATGTCTATGACATTAGTGGAGACTGTATTTTCTCTTCAGATAGGAAGTGGCTATCCTATCTTTTACCTTCAGACTTGGAGCCACTGCCTTACATCTGCCTAGGTTGAATAAGTTTCATTAGTCTTTTTTCAGTCTTCCCAAATCATGAGCTAGTATGACTGTTCAGTCATTTACCCTATCCAGTCTTGCCTGCAAATTGTCTTGCCAGTACCACCAGTGAATGATCAAAGGCTGTCTATAATATTCATTCAAGATTCAGATATAACACAATCTACCATTTGGTGAATACACTTCAAAGAACACATGTGAAGAGAACAGTGGCCACTGATACTCAGTAAAAAGTGAAGTCAAGGAAAATCACATGAAGTCAGAGGTCAGTCAGCCATCTGCCACACATCTGTATTTTTCACATCAGCTTTCCCTTGGCATCAAATGAGAGGTGAATTTAGTCATAGATTAGTACTCAATTAGTATTGAGATTGTCATAAGTAGAGCTGCAACCAATGAAAGAGATGGTCTGGAAGTGTGACCGATCTGTGATGAGGCTGAGTGATCTCGCCAAGAGGCCAGGGCCCTGGGTGGCGGCAACCCAGAAGGGAGAAAGCGCCAGGAATTCAGATGAGAATAGAGCACACTCTAAATATATAGCCATGTACCCCCCCAAAGCACATAACACACAAAAGGCTTGCACAATGGCAAACACTCAATCCCACATACACAGCTGCTACACTGTACTCAGAACTGGTCAGCGGCACTATGGAAGGGGAGGACATCCGCACTGAAGGGAAGGAAGAAAGGTGTGACAGCATGCTGTACAAACTCCATGGTCCCTTGGAACCAACCTGAATGCAAGTGGTGACCCTTTGCACAAGTCCTGTCTGAAGAAATGAAAGTCCAAGCCTGAAAGAACAAAAGTGC
>NW_001890049.1:0-1935 GCF_000143565.1 Laccaria bicolor S238N-H82 | reverse complement strand
CCAGGATTCACCATCCAAATTTTCACGATTTCACATCAGGTCTATACGGGACACAGAAGTCTACCCCCAAAAAGTTGAGATATCTAGTAAGTTTCTGGTCAATCTTCATGTTCTCAGCCTCTAACTGACAACATTTACTCCAGAAATTACCACTCAAAGTTTTTACATGCTGGGCTCGGCCCTTCACATTCAACTTCCCATTCTGTGATGGGTAGAAAAAGTGCATCCTGAAAAAAACAAGTTTCTCTGTCAGTTTGTGTTCGATGTTTACATTCTTGGTCTTAAACTGATGGAATTCCCTCCAGAAATTGTTCCCCAAAGTTACAAGATGCTAGGGCTCACCGCTCACATTCAACAATCAAGTATGTTGGGAGGGTAGAAGTCGACATTCAGAGAATCAAGCTACTCCATGAGTTCCTGCTTCTTTTTCATGTTTTCACTTGCTAACTAATGGAATTCACTCTAGGAATCATTACCCAAATTTATGAGATGTTAGGCACCACTGTTTTCATTTGACGCTCAAATATGTGGGGGAGTTGAAGCCCATACTCAGAAAATTGAGCTACTCAGTGAGTTCATGCTTGATTTCTACATTCTTAGCCTCCATCTGACTGTATTTGCCCTAGGAACCATCACATGAATTTGCAAGACATTGTGCATTGTCGCTCACATATAACGTTCAATTATCTGGGAGACAGAAGTCTATACACAGAAAACTGAAGTACTCTATGAGTTCCTCTTCAATTTTTATGTTTGTAGCCTCGAACTGATGGGACTTTCTCCAGAAATCACTGCACAAAGTTGTGAGATGCTGGGCCTCGCTGTTCACATTTGGTGTTCAAATATGTGGTGGAGTGGGGTCCACACTCAGAAAACCAAAATACTCTGTGAGTTCCTGCTTGTTTTTTACATTCTTGGCCTCTAACTGATGGCATTTACTTGAGGAATTATTACCCAGATTTATGAGATATTTTGTGCTGTCATTTCCATTTGGCATACAGATACGTGGGGGGTTGAAGTCCACACTCAAAAAGTCGAGCTACTCTGTGAGTTCTTGCTCAATCTTTGCATCCTTGGTCTCTAACTGACTGTATTTGCTTAAGAAACTGTCACCCGGATTTACGAGACATTAGGCATCATAGCTCATGTACAACATTCAATTATCTGGGGGACAGATGTCTCTACACAGAAAATTGAAGTACTCTGTGAGTTTCTGCTGTATTTTTATGTTTGTAGCCTCGAACTGATGGAACTCCCTCCAGAAATTGCTACCTGAAGTTGCGAGATGCTGGGCCTCACTGTTCACATTTGGCATTCAAGTATGTGGGGGGGTATCTGTGGTTCCAATAAAGTCTGATCACAATGTAACATCGAGTAGTCTTGATTGGCACTTTCATTTAGAAACAACCTGGCCTTATGCTGGTGTGATGAAAACTCTCAATTAAATTGGCAACAAAATTTTATGGCAAGGAAGGTGGTAGGATTGTTCCAAAATATCTGGGATGGAAATGAAAAATTAGGAAAGTACAGCACTTGCAGGAATTGAACTCACAGCTTCAGGAATTGGGCACACCACACTTTTTTTTTTTCGAGTCAAATTTAGCGTCTATTAGGGTGAGGCCCTATGTCAGACTTTACAACTTTTGTAGACTACCTATGGACCACCAACAGACAACGACATGCACTGACGGCCCACCACACCCACCACCACCCACAAACAGCCACGACAGCCCACCGACCCATGACAACACAACACGATGATGTGTCAATGACACGCGACGCAGACGGCATGACGACATGACGACGACGACACGACAATGTGTCAACGACATGCGACATGGACGACACAACGACAAAGGGGGAGAACAGCCAACAACGCCCACCAGCACCCATAAACAGTGACAACGGCCCACGTGGTGATGCAACAACAATGAC
>NW_001890050.1:12321-15338 GCF_000143565.1 Laccaria bicolor S238N-H82 | reverse complement strand
ATGGATTTGCGATGTTAGGTGACGAAGAGTGGGCGGGAAATCCATGGATTAAAATATGTGGTTACGTCGCAAACGAATGCGTGCAACTGTATCGACTGCTTGTTGGCAATTGGTTGGCAAGCAAGATATCAATCAAGTAAGATGCAGCAGGATGCAGCATGGCCGGTGTAACGCATCTGCAGGAATCTGAGGGGCATGCGAAATATGGTGCAACTTCTTACAAAGGCCGAATCGGAGAGCGCCAGGGTAAGAAGGTGGCTCATGATGCGTGTTCAATGTTTTTGGAGAGGCGCACCGCCCGTGAGCCAACACGGCTGATGACTAATTACACAGCCACTCGAATTGTGGCTAATTCGTTCTTTCACTCCCCCCCAGTCCAGTGTCCTTAAAATGACCGTATATGCCCTGAGATTTTCAAATACTATACATAATGTCATGTTGTACATAATTTAGAACATATTATCTTCATCAGAGTCACATCAGTCGTCAACATCGCCCATGTCTTCTGTCCCGGAAAGTGACTCTTGGGCCAACGCGTGCACGGGAAGTTCTCGAGCAATGAACCTTGCCACGACTTCCTTCGGTACAAGCTTTTGTTCATCGATCGTCGTTGTTCTTCATGTGGCTCTTGAAACAGTTTGCAAACAGTCTCAATGTTTCCCTCCATTTCTGGAACTGTGACAAGAGCCTAAGCTTGTTTCTTTCCTGTATTATGAGGTTGGTGAGTATTGAATTTCGAAATATTACCAGGAAGAATGACGCGTCGAAGGATGGAGGTACGTCGTTTTTCGCGACACCAAGGTACGACGCGCGTGTTACGTAATCCGTTAATTACAGTCTGGCGCGTCAAAATTTAATAACAACTTTTCTCCTCACCACGGACCTCTATCCCTCCCATTTTTTCTCCAGTCGACATGTGTTTTGTGGCTCTTGGGGGCCTTCAGAGTCTTTTTTTGTGTTTATATCATTGAGTGTACATTTACATCGAGATATCTACAATAGGATGTGAATTTCAAAAATCTGAAGACCCCCTGTGCGTACAAAATTTCTCTTGATATGGACAAAGATCTGCTCAAAATCGGCCAAAATGCGGCCAAAAAGCTGCTTAACCATCAATCACTGGTCAATATGCGTGGGCCAAACATGAGCAAACATCACGCCAGCTTTGCGGACCATGCGCCTCTCCAATGTTTTCGAATTATCGTGTGATATTATGTAACCAGTTCGCTCATCATGTGATGGCCAAACTTTTCTTCGTCACGACCTCCATTTTTACAGAGCTTGGATGCAGAATCTAACGCGACACGCTCATGATGCATGACGCCGACGTGGCTATAGAACGACATTCGGGCCCAATCATACAGGTGGGTTAACGAAACCGGGAACCGCCAATCGGACGAAGAAAGGTTTGAGGGCCAACGATGCCCCATCACCCAGTTTCAAACCCCCCGGCCGTTGAGCGTCCAGGTGATGTCCTGGTCCGGGGTTGCAGCGACGGTCGTGGTTGTTCGACGGCTGTAGCTATTGAATCCGACGGCAACTGTCGTTTGGATGCTACGTCCTGAGGACGATGTTAGTACGTTCAATGTTCAATGTTCTGATGAGACTCTCATTTCTGCAGAATTTCTTGATACCCTCGCTTGGCGAAAAAATGACCCCTGGACTATGGGCTACTAATTCTCGCACCCGCTGATCGGCAAAAGGCGGTGAATCGTGCCGATGAGATGTGGATCTTGCAGATACGGGCTGGGGAGCCAGGATTCATCAGGGTGGTGGTGGTGGTGGTGGTGGTGAAGAAGACGGGAGAGAGAGGAGGAGGAGGAGGAGGAGGAGGAGGAGGAAGTGGATCGTGGTGAAGGGGTTAGTGAGACGATGACCTGCCACCCGCCGATGCGGTGTGCACGACGAAGGGCGGACAACCACGGCAGGATGACACAGGACGACACCCGCCCCCAAGGACGAGAAAGCGACGCCAGCCCTCTCCACCAGTGGAGGAGAACCTCCGACGACTCAGATAGAGTTTCTCAAGCTTGCTCGACACTGCGAGGCTACGTCGTCAAGAAGTTCTATAATGTTGTCACGAACTTCTTTCACTTCCAGGAGCGCTCGGAATACATTAACTTCTCGCCTGATTCGATAACGATAACGCGTATCCCCCCACTTCCCTCTGTAGCTGTTCGACTCCCGCTCCCTATGTTCGTCCGTCGAGCGTGGGCAACATCGAAATGCTCTCCTTTCCGTTCAAGGCGTGGTCAATTGTGGTAGACATTCTGTCCGCTCACCACCACCAGTACCAGTCGCCCTCCACCAACGTTCAGCAATGAATCGATTTAGCTCACAAGGAGGGTGTCGTTCCTAATTTTTACGACATCGCCTTTCTCCAGAAGTGCATCACTTCCTTCACCTCGGGCTTGGTTTGTCGGCGTCGACCCCCATTCAGCGACCCGGGCGTTTGCCGTTTTCCCCCTCGATCTTCCATTCGTCTCGGCGGCTTTTTGGTGTTCTTTTCACACCGAGTAAGCTGGTTTTTCTGGCTTTAACTGTCTATTTAGGCCTAGGCCTAGTACTCGAAAACATTGCGTGTTCTTCACCCGCGGATTACCTTACAAGCTCGAATGACCGAACGAGCCTCCGAAGCGATAAGCCAGCAACACGGTCATCCCCACCGCATGTGGAGATGGCCACGGACGAGATGTTGGATGTAGTTTGGCGTGGAATAAAGAGGCCACTTGAGGATGGCCTTGGATAGGTGGACCAGCGCGATTTTATGGATTTCACGTGGCTTTTCCCTTGCACGCTATTTTTCATTGGCACTTTTTAGTGCGTGTCGGTACTTCCATATCACTTTCACGCTGGAATGCAGGACGAGGCTCAAGGGTTTCCCATCACCTACAATACCGCAGGGGAAGGCTCAATGTGATGTGAGGGTGTTGAGGACCCATAGTACACGCGTGTATCTTGTCAAGTAACGTTGCCGAAGGATTTCACCCCAACTGTTTCTTCAGCTCTTACAGGTG
>NW_001890050.1:10965-12271 GCF_000143565.1 Laccaria bicolor S238N-H82 | reverse complement strand
CTGCGACAGCGCATGAGCCTCTTGCATAGTCAATTCAGAGTTAAATTCGGAGCCATTGAGAATCTAAATTCCGTAGCTGACGTGGTGGAAATTTGCCAGAGCGGACCAAAGGGTTAACGACTGAGCAACGTCATGAGCGCTTGGGACAGGTTTGCCATCATCATCAACGTCGACCACGACATCGACAAGCATTGTCAAGCAACCTGCTACCGACACACCTTATAACCCCTGACTGACACTTTCTTCTTCGAAAGGCAAATCTCCTCTTGAGATTGCGTTGCGGAGATGGCCTTCTCTGAGTCTCCACGGGAATCGAACTCGACGGGCTTATGCAAAGTTCAAAGCTCCATCACCATTGGTGCAACATCATTGGTAAATTTTCTCTATTTCACCTGATTGTTCTCATCTATATAATCCTCCTTCTAGTATTGCCTTCATTCCGATCCTCGTTACGAAGTACGCGCAAGCAGAAGTTGGTCAGTTTCCCGGCTGTTTTTGTACTTTCAATCACGACTCTGCAGATCCTCAATACGGATATAGGCTATGCCAACCCGACGGTCCCCACCTGCTCTCGTTGCCGCCAAACCAATGCTTGGACTTCACGCCTATCCATCGCCCTTTCTCCCAGTTGTCTCTATCTTGCTTCAACTCAATCGTCAACGGATCTGTCCACCTCCTCATTCTCAACCACAATCCTCCCGTATCGGATCCGCAAGGAATCTTCGTCTTCGAATGCTAGGAACTATCGTCAGGTGATACTTCCTATTGTGCGTTTGGGTCTGATTGGACCACGGAGCTGGGTGTATCGTTGGAAAGACCTTTCAGTAAAGTAAGTCACAAGACTTTGAGTTCATTGCGGCTAACGTACCTTTCGTTTCAGATAGCCAACCTATCCCGGTGGATCGCGCCAGGATCACTCGAGTCCTATACGACACTGACCATCAGCTTTATATCACAGACGCGAACATCTATCTTCATCTTCATCTCACCACTTGACTCGATCTCGACTATAAATCACAACATGCCAACGCTCCCGCCCATATACGTTAATCGACGGCCTAAGCCCACCGCACCGTGCACACAATATCCACCTCCTTGACAGAGTCTGGGCCCGCCGCCCTCGCAGCACAATCTGCTGGGACTTGGAGTGTCTGTCCTTTCTTGAACCATGATCTGGCACGTTTCCTCGACTTAGCACTTATGGTCGGCATCGAACTTCCCAGTAGAGTTTCGAACGTCAATGAGATGTGGAGGAACGTCAGCCATTTATGTGCAGTACTACTCAAATGCAGCGCTGAGCCAGCGT
>NW_001890050.1:3007-10915 GCF_000143565.1 Laccaria bicolor S238N-H82 | reverse complement strand
GAAAGTGACTCTTGGGCCAACGCGTGCACGGGAAGTTCTCGAGCAATGAACCTTGCCACGACTTCCTTCGGTACAAGCTTTTGTTCATCGATCGTCGTTGTTCTTCATGTGGCTCTTGAAACAGTTTGCAAACAGTCTCAATGTTTCCCTCCATTTCTGGAACTGTGACAAGAGCCTAAGCTTGTTTCTTTCCTGTATTATGAGGTTGGTGAGTATTGAATTTCGAAATATTACCAGGAAGAATGACGCGTCGAAGGATGGAGGTACGTCGTTTTTCGCGACACCAAGGTACGACGCGCGTGTTACGTAATCCGTTAATTACAGTCTGGCGCGTCAAAATTTAATAACAACTTTTCTCCTCACCACGGACCTCTATCCCTCCCATTTTTTCTCCAGTCGACATGTGTTTTGTGGCTCTTGGGGGCCTTCAGAGTCTTTTTTTGTGTTTATATCATTGAGTGTACATTTACATCGAGATATCTACAATAGGATGTGAATTTCAAAAATCTGAAGACCCCCTGTGCGTACAAAATTTCTCTTGATATGGACAAAGATCTGCTCAAAATCGGCCAAAATGCGGCCAAAAAGCTGCTTAACCATCAATCACTGGTCAATATGCGTGGGCCAAACATGAGCAAACATCACGCCAGCTTTGCGGACCATGCGCCTCTCCAATGTTTTCGAATTATCGTGTGATATTATGTAACCAGTTCGCTCATCATGTGATGGCCAAACTTTTCTTCGTCACGACCTCCATTTTTACAGAGCTTGGATGCAGAATCTAACGCGACACGCTCATGATGCATGACGCCGACGTGGCTATAGAACGACATTCGGGCCCAATCATACAGGTGGGTTAACGAAACCGGGAACCGCCAATCGGACGAAGAAAGGTTTGAGGGCCAACGATGCCCCATCACCCAGTTTCAAACCCCCCGGCCGTTGAGCGTCCAGGTGATGTCCTGGTCCGGGGTTGCAGCGACGGTCGTGGTTGTTCGACGGCTGTAGCTATTGAATCCGACGGCAACTGTCGTTTGGATGCTACGTCCTGAGGACGATGTTAGTACGTTCAATGTTCAATGTTCTGATGAGACTCTCATTTCTGCAGAATTTCTTGATACCCTCGCTTGGCGAAAAAATGACCCCTGGACTATGGGCTACTAATTCTCGCACCCGCTGATCGGCAAAAGGCGGTGAATCGTGCCGATGAGATGTGGATCTTGCGGATACGGGCTGGGGAGCCAGGATTCATCAGGGTGGTGGTGGTGGTGGTGAAGAAGACGAGGAGGAGGAGGAGGAGGAGGAGGAGGAGGAAGTGGATCGTGGTGAAGGGGTTAGTGAGACGATGACCTGCCACCCGCCGATGCGGTGTGCACGACGAAGGGCGGACAACCACGGCAGGATGACACAGGACGACACCCGCCCCCAAGGACGAGAAAGCGACGCCAGCCCTCTCCACCAGTGGAGGAGAACCTCCGACGACTCAGATAGAGTTTCTCAAGCTTGCTCGACACTGCGAGGCTACGTCGTCAAGAAGTTCTATAATGTTGTCACGAACTTCTTTCACTTCCAGGAGCGCTCGGAATACATTAACTTCTCGCCTGATTCGATAACGATAACGCGTATCCCCCCACTTCCCTCTGTAGCTGTTCGACTCCCGCTCCCTATGTTCGTCCGTCGAGCGTGGGCAACATCGAAATGCTCTCCTTTCCGTTCAAGGCGTGGTCAATTGTGGTAGACATTCTGTCCGCTCACCACCACCAGTACCAGTCGCCCTCCACCAACGTTCAGCAATGAATCGATTTAGCTCACAAGGAGGGTGTCGTTCCTAATTTTTACGACATCGCCTTTCTCCAGAAGTGCATCACTTCCTTCACCTCGGGCTTGGTTTGTCGGCGTCGACCCCCATTCAGCGACCCGGGCGTTTGCCGTTTTCCCCCTCGATCTTCCATTCGTCTCGGCGGCTTTTTGGTGTTCTTTTCACACCGAGTAAGCTGGTTTTTCTGGCTTTAACTGTCTATTTAGGCCTAGGCCTAGTACTCGAAAACATTGCGTGTTCTTCACCCGCGGATTACCTTACAAGCTCGAATGACCGAACGAGCCTCCGAAGCGATAAGCCAGCAACACGGTCATCCCCACCGCATGTGGAGATGGCCACGGACGAGATGTTGGATGTAGTTTGGCGTGGAATAAAGAGGCCACTTGAGGATGGCCTTGGATAGGTGGACCAGCGCGATTTTATGGATTTCACGTGGCTTTTCCCTTGCACGCTATTTTTCATTGGCACTTTTTAGTGCGTGTCGGTACTTCCATATCACTTTCACGCTGGAATGCAGGACGAGGCTCAAGGGTTTCCCATCACCTACAATACCGCAGGGGAAGGCTCAATGTGATGTGAGGGTGTTGAGGACCCATAGTACACGCGTGTATCTTGTCAAGTAACGTTGCCGAAGGATTTCACCCCAACTGTTTCTTCAGCTCTTACAGGTGGGTCGGTTTATGTCTGTGGGTCGAATCACTACAATGCTCGGAGACAGAGTTCGGTTTGTCCCCCATTCTCTGCACCAATTACATGGTTGGGCGAAGCCTCAGGCCTGCGACAGCGCATGAGCCTCCTGCGTTGTCAATTCAGAATAAAACTCGGAGCCATTTGAGAATTTAAATTCCGTAGCTGACGTGGTGGAAATTTGCCAGAGCGGATCAAAGCGTTAACGACTCAGCAACATCATGAGCGCTTGGGACAGGTTTGTCATCATCATCAACGTCGACCGCGACATCGACAAGCATTGTCAAGCAACCTGCTACCGACACACCTTATAGCCCCTGACTGACACTTCCTTCTTCGAAAGGCAAATCCCCTTTTGAGGTTGCGTTGCGGAGATGGCCTTCTCTGAGTCTCCACGGGAATCGAACTCGACGGGCTTATGCAAAGTTCGAAGCTCCATCACCATTGGTGAGTTTTCTCTATTTTACCTGATTGTTCTCATATATAATCCTCCTTCTTGTATTGCCTTCATTCCGATCCTCGTTACGAAGTACGCGCAAGCAGAAGTTGGTCAGTTTCCCGGCTGTTTTTGTACTTTCAATCACGACTCTGCAGATCCTCAATACGGATATAGGCTATGCCAACCCGACGGTCCCCACCTGCTCTCGTTGCCGCCAAACCAATGCTTGGACTTCACGCCTATCCATCGCCCTTTCTCCCAGTTGTCTCTATCTTGCTTCAACTCAATCGTCAACGGATCTGTCCACCTCCTCATTCTCAACCACAATCCTCCCGTATCGGATCCGCAAGGAATCTTCGTCTTCGAACGCTAGGAACTATCGTCAGGTGATACTTCCTATTGTGCGTTTGGGTCTGATTGGACCCAAGAGGTGTCAGATCGGTCGATCTGCTACGTGAATGATGGCAGGGTACCCCCCCACCTACCCCCCCAAATAAGGAAATACGGCAATGCGGCAGCGTTGATGGCATCCTATCATTCTTCCACCATCTCCAGACGCATCGTAGGCAAAACGACGCGTCCTCCTCGACATATCCTACAAAAACATGTCAAGGCTTGATGTATAATATACTTGTATATAGCTTATTTTCAGCATCAAATGTGCCTTCATCTGTTCATAGTTAACTCGTCACATAACTGGGTTTCATTTTTCAGCGAAGAAACCAGCCTCTACTCGAGTGATGCATCTCCTGTGCCCAACCTACATCAAACATGGGTATGACCACACATCCAACCCCCTTTGTCGGCATCAAGCTAGTAGACCCTATAAACTCAGTACATCTGTTGTTGCATTGTTGTAGAGGATCCTTTCTTACTATCACCACATCAACAAAGAGCATGTCCAGCTCAAATGTCCTACAACAATCATGTTTTTTATCGATATCCTTCCTATACCAACACACTGTTATCTTTATTGACTTTCGCTGAACTTTTCTCTTTGTGAATCAGTCACTGCTGGTGATCCTATTGATGAGCCATCACTTTGCCGCTGACATACCGACCCTCGGAAATTACCGGTGTCAAGCTCGCGTGGCCAGATCACACGTCGCAAATCGACCGATCTGACACCTCTTGATTGGACCACAGAGCTGGGTGTATCGTTGGAAAGACCTTTCAGTAAAGTAAGTCACAAGACTTTGAGTTCATTGCGGCTAACGTACCTTTCGTTTCAGATAGCCAACCTATCCCGGTGGATCGCGCCAGGATCACTCGAGTCCTATACGACACTGACCATCAGCTTTATATCACAGACGCGAACATCTATCTTCATCTTCATCTCACCACTTGACTCGATCTCGACTACAAATCACAACATGCCAACGCTCCCGCCCATATACGTTAATCGACGGCCTAAGCCCACCGCACCGTGCACACAACATCCACCTCCTTGACAGAGTCTGGGCCCGCCGCCCTCGCAGCACAATCTGCTGGGACTTGGAGTGTCTGTCCTTTCTTGAACCATGATCTGGCACGTTTCCTTGACTTAGCACTTATGGTCGGCATCGAACTTCCCAGTAGAGTTTCGAACGTCAATGAGATGTGGAGGAACGTCAGCCATTTATGTGCAGTACTACTCAAATGCAGCGCTGAGCCAGCGTCGTTGAAAGACGGCTCAGACTTGAAGGTTGAGGGTATGCTCAATGTCTAGTATTCAAGGTAATACTACCCAAGAGTATTGGATGCTGTGCCTGTACTGAAGGGGGATATATTGCGTGAAATATAACAATAAGTGTTCATAGTAACGAGACAGGGTTCAAGTACCAAAATGTGAAAACGATAAAGTGTCCGGGAAGACAGAGACGAGATTTCGCAGGCATGGAGGGAGTAACGAAGGGTGTGGAGTGAGTTGGAAAGAGTCCGAGATGCGTATGCGTAGAACGGTCGTAACAAGACTCGACAGTAAAACATATCTGCACCAGGCCCAATTCCGACATATCCCTACAATTGGGACATTTCGACCTGATCGAGTTCTTGATTAACAAAGGAGTCAGCGTCATTTGCCTCGTCGACTTCATCATCAAGAAATCCAACGTCGATGAGTTGATCGCAAATGAATGAAAGCAAACCCCGTTCACTAGCGGGTTGTCGAATCTGCTCCCTAATTTTCAGATATTCTTCGTGGCAGGCCTTCCGTATTTTTCCCCGCTGCGTAGAGTGGGCTAGTCCGAGAAATGAAATCGGTTTAATTCCTAAAGAGAGTGGAGTCTGAAAACATGAAAAAAGAAGGAGAAAGAATTCGGATGATGGTACTTCCAAATATTGCCGCAAACACACCCGTTAGGAAGGTCCATAAACCTTCCAACTTGGGAAAATCCTTGTAGAACGGACTTGCTTCTGTAATCCTGTACCATCCTTGATTCGGAGAAATCATATTGCATAGTCACACGGAAGGTGGAGATATTGCAAGGGGGTAGCGGGACGTGGATCCCGAACCAAGGGTAGGAGGGGGGGTGTCCGGCCGAAGGCCGAAAAAAAAAAGTTGACGCCGTCAATTTCAAATTTTCTCATGCTGGTCTCGTCATAACTATCTTTACACTGATCATGACCTACTTGCAACCAGTTACACCACTCTCGACGCCTGGGTTTCTTGCGACGCGGCTGGCCGTGATGGATCCCTCACGAATACCCTATAGCCGTTGTTTCAACAGCCTGCTATATGCATCCTTACGACCCCTAGGCTTAGTTTACGGTCAACCACCTGTGTGTGTAGCTTACTTGTTACACGGAAATTTTTGAATTCAAAAAAAAAAAAAAACATGAGTATGGGGAAAACATACTTTATTAGGAAGGTAATGGTGGGGGGGGTGTCAGGCGGAACCCTGAAAAAAAAATAACGAGTGTTGGTCTCTTTTCCACATTCCGCCACCCCCTTGAGATATTGCGACCCTGCTGAATGAGGGACTTGATGATGCCAAATGATCAGAATATACATTGGGTATACGTGCTATCGCAATAGTTTCATAAGACTGGGAAAGGGGAGAGCTGTGGTCAACAGTAAACGGAGATTTAATGCTAGCATGATACTTACATCAAATATACTTGCAAAGGTAGACAGGTGAGGTCTTTTTAACAGCTGACGCAACTCCCAGGTGACATCACCAGCCCTGTTAACCCCTGGGGGTATTGCGGTGCCAGGTGTTCTTTCAACCACAGTAATTGCATCACTGGTGAGACCAATCATAATCTGCACAGAGTCTGTGATTAAGTCATCCATTGTGCCGACTCGAAGGCCCATCTCTGTAAAGTTTAAAGTTATCAGAAGGTCCGTAGTACAGTTTGGGTTTGGTAGTTGGAAAGATCTTTCAAAAGCTACATAGGAAGATAAGAGCTTCTGTTATTCCTGGACATTAGAAAGAAAGAAAAACATGAACCAGTGTTGCCTTTGAATCATAGATGCATGAAAAATTGGCTCCTAAGACCACAATGATACAATTAGTAATACTGCAAGATGTGTGACCCTCTAAAGATATTAGAAAATCCTTACATTATTGTTCTAGTGGAACCACTACAGTCATCAACTGGTCAATGACACAGCTGGGTCAATGACACAAAACAGTTTTGCTCCCCCATTTTTGCTCACATTTCTTAGAAATTTTATATCGTTGTAAGGGAATACTATATCAATATAACTGTGCTTTTTTTGAGGCAAGAGCCTCTCTTGAACTCCTTAAAAGCTTTATTCATCGGTTTTGATCAGGCTTTGACAATTCCATTGCCCTGATCTGGCAACAATCTCTTGAAGACTGAGATTTATTTTGACAGTCCCTGAATACAAAATACATAGGGTACAATAATCAAAATTTATCTAGGAGTGTACTGGCTTGTAGGGACTGTCAGCAAGGAAAAGATGTGAAACAATGCTGAGATGGGTTACCAAATGTGACAGAGTTTGTGATGCATCCAAATTGGGTTTACCTGTCAAATGAAAATCTTTCCTCCGCCTCGCCTTAGCTGACAGCCTAAAATGCATGGATAGTGTTTGAAAGTCCGGTTCGGTCCGGTTTTTTGATGCCCAGGGGCGTTAACCGTAACCGTAACCGGTCTGCCTTTTCCCCAGAAGTCAAAAGACCAGACCGGACCGCAAAAAGACCGCAGACCGCGGTTTTTTGCGGTCTATAGACCGGTTTCGGTCTGCATCAGTTTTAACCGGTTTATGACCGGTCTTTAGGCCAATATTTTAAAACTATGAATCGGTAAATTTATTAACATCTCTAATAGCTTCAAAACGAGCCCAAGAACGTTAAATCCCGTTAGGTATTGGTGCTTCTATAAAATAAGTCTGGTACATCTATTATTCCCAAAAGTAATTTACATTTTAATTCATATCTCTCTCGTTTTTTTACCAAATCGTACGTTCTTGGGTGCGTTTTAAAGGGTATTTAAGGGGCTACAAAAAACCGGTCCAAACCGGTCAAGACCGGTTCACGTTAACCGGTCTTTTTGCGGTCTTTACATTTCAAAAATAAAAGACCGTAACCGCAGGTCCGGTCTTTTGCGGTCTTGGTCCGGTCTGGTTACGGTCTTTTTCCAGTCACGAGACCGGACTTCCAAACACTATGCATGGATGACCTCTGTTCAATACATGAGACCTCCAGGTGAACTAACATGAGTCCCTTGAGGAGAATATCTCTCAGATGTAAGTCAAACCAACTTTTGATGCCATATCCCAATCAAGCAACTTGTGACTGTGTCATTGAATGGTGTTGATGCTGTTTTGACCAAAATATTCAGTCCTCAACAGGTATGCAAGATAAAAAGTTTTAAAGTACTAATTTGTATAGTGTAAATACTTCATCAGCTTTTGTACAATTCAGTTTTTGAGGAGCCGCTGTGTGAGGGATGTGATCCAGTCAATAAAAATGTTTGTGTCATTGACCGGTTGATGACTGTATGCCAAATATTC
>NW_001890050.1:0-2957 GCF_000143565.1 Laccaria bicolor S238N-H82 | reverse complement strand
TGATTCGGAGAAATCGTATTGCATAGTCACACGGAAGGTGGAGATATTGCGACCCTGCTGAATGAGGGACTTGATGATGCCAAATGATCAGAATATACATTGGGTATACATGCTATCGCAATAGTTTCATAAGACTGGGAAAGGGGAGAGCTGTGGTCAACAGTAAACGGAGATTTAATGCTAGCATGATACTTACATCAAATATACTTGCAAAGGCAGACAGGTGAGGTCTTTTTAACAGCTGACGCAACTCCCAGGTGACATCACCAGCCCTGTTAACCCCTGGGGGTATTGCGGTGCCAGGTGTTCTTTCAACCACAGTAATTGCATCACTGGTGAGACCAATCATAATCTGCACAGAGTCTGTGATTAAGTCATCCATTGTGCCGACTCAAAGGCCCATCTCTGTAAAGTTTAAAGTTATCAGAAGGTCCGTAGTACAGTTTGGGTTTGGTAGTTGGAAAGATCTTTCAAAAGCTACATAGGAAGATAAGAGCTTCTGTTATTCCTGGACATTAGAAAGAAAGAAAAACATGAACCAGTGTTGCCTTTGAATCATAGATGCATGAAAAATTGGCTCCTAAGACCACAATGATACAATTAGTAATACTGCAAGATGTGTGACCCTCTAAAGATATTAGAAAATCCTTACATTATTGTTCTAGTGGAACCACTACAGTCATCAACTGGTCAATGACACAGCTGGGTCAATGACACAAAACAGTTTTGCTCCCCCATTTTTGCTCACATTTCTTAGAAATTTTATATTGTTGTAAGGGAATACTATATCAATATAACTGTGCTTTTTTTGAGGCAAGAGCCTCTCTTGAACTCCTTAAAAGCTTTATTCATCGGTTTTGATCAGGCTTTGACAATTCCATTGCCCTGATCTGGCAACAATCTCTTGAAGACTGAGATTTATTTTGACAGTCCCTGAATACAAAATACATAGGGTACAATAATCAAAATTTATCTAGGAGTGTACTGGCTTGTAGGGACTGTCAGCAAGGAAAAGATGTGAAACAATGCTGAGATGGGTTACCAAATGTGACAGAGTTTGTGATGCATCCAAATTGGGTTTACCTGTCAAATGAAAATATTTCCTCCGCCTCGCCTTAGCTGACAGCCTAAAATGCATGGATGACCTCTGTTCAATACATGAGACCTCCAGGTGAACTAACATGAGTCCCTTGAGGAGAATATCTCTCAGATGTAAGTCAAACCAACTTTTGATGCCATATCCCAATCAAGCAACTTGTGACTGTGTCATTGAATGGTGTTGATGCTGTTTTGACCGAAATATTCAGTCCTCAACAGGTACGCAAGATAAAAAGTTTTAAAGTACTAATTTGTATAGTGTAAATACTTCATCAGCTTTTGTACAATTCAGTTTTTGAGGAGCCGCTGTGTGAGGGATGTGATCCAGTCAATAAAAATGTTTGTGTCATTGACCGGTTGATGACTGTATGCCAAATATGTCAACCAAATATTACATGTCATCCACTCAAATGAAATTTGCAATCTCTGGAAGAAAATTTCTTCTACAAGTTGTCCTCCCTTCATCTTTCATATGCATGGGATTGCTCCCTTCTGTATGGAAAAGCTTGGATATACCAGATGTCTTTTGGTTTTCAATGCTCATACTTATTATACTGCATCACCTGGTCAGGTATGGTTGTCAATGTAATTATCAGGTTGTTCTATCATACTAACACTAGAAATTTTAGCTGCCTTAATCTGGAGTGTGAATATGGCTTTGCCGATGTTCCTGCCCTTTTCTTTGAAGTTACAAGTATGTTACAATTTTTTTTTGCCTGAACTTACTTGAATATGGCTGTAGATATTGCACCTTATATGACAGAACTGGGGTCAATCAGTTCAAGGTCATATGTAACAGTGATTACCTATACTGTTTTAGCCTGGGTCATCTTCATCAGCCTGATGCTAGAAGTGTTGATTTGGGTGGGATGTATGGCTTTCTACATCACTCAACATGTTTGGAGCACAACAACTCCACACTTTTTGGGACAAAAGGTTTCTCAACCTCATAAAGTATTGTTTGGCCATGCAGCATGGAGGAGACATTTCAGGTTAGTGATGTCTAAAGAATAGTTAAAAAAATTAGTCTGACAATTTACAGTGGAGAGACCAAGATAATTCAGTTATCAAGAGGATTGCTTGCAACAACCTTTATTTTAATACTTCTCTTCTCCTTGGTTGTCAATGTTTTTCTAGATCCCATTCAAGAAACTGGCATTACACCAACAAAAGATATTCGTTCCCTTAGCTCATCTTTGCTTCCATCGGCATCCGACACATGTTCATGGAGTGTGGTCCTTGTATGTATCACTCTTTTTAAATGTCTCTCAGACATATCTGAAGGAGATATTGTTTAATTAGGTCACTCCACACTATCCTAGAAGATCAGATCCAGAAGACTTTTCAAGCATGATCAATGTCACACCATTACCGAGAAGCAAGGGTCAGTTCAATATGCTCACTCAACTCACTGAAAAAATATGACAGATGTAGATCCACCAAACATGATTTGGTAGGGTTTAAGATTGTCTTCTGCAGTGAGAGCTCTGTGATGCAATAAAACATGGTGTTGAGAGCAATAAAGGATCAAAGATCCCATCTGAAGAAGTGCTTCAAGGAAGAGAAAGATTGCAAGAGCAATGTAAACAGCTACACAATTTATGGTGGGTGGTTGATGCCTCAAATTGAAAGCTGCATCTGGCATAGTTGGCAATGACAGCATGGATATGGCAATGAATGGAATATAATATCCAATACCTAATATGTTATATCAACAGAGAGTTACTGCTCATTGATAGTGAGGTGACTACATACCTGCTACTTCAAGCAATAGAAGTGAAGATCAAAAAGTCCAAAAAATGTGTCCAGGTTGAATGTCCTAAAAACAATGAGAATAAAAAGACTAAATAAATTTGAAC
>NW_001890051.1:4781-14855 GCF_000143565.1 Laccaria bicolor S238N-H82 | reverse complement strand
GCGTTCCCAAGTCACAGCGGAACTTCGTCTTGAGAGAGGCGCATGAGAATCCCATGGAGTCGAGTCACGCGGGACCAGAGCGCTTATGGCAACAACTCAGCCAAAAGTTCTATTGGAGACGAATGAAAGCAGACGTACTCGCTTTCGCAAGTTCTTGCGACGTATGCCAAAAAACTAAATTCTCCAATTTCAATAGATTTGGATTTCTTAGTCCCAATCCCATTCCCAGTCGCCCTTACCAATCGGTTTCAATGGATTTCATCGTAAATCTACCATGGTCAGAACAAGCCAACGCTATCTTTGTTGTGGTTGACAGATTAACGAAACATGCAAGTTTTATACCAACAACAACTGGACTCACTGCAGAAGAATTCGGAGAGCTATACGTCAAGCATATTGGCTGTCGATTTGGTCTCCCTGAGAGTATCATCACCGATCGTGACCCTAGATGGACATCAGATTTCTGGAGAGGAGTGGCAAAATACCTGAAGACGAAGATGTCGCTATCTTCTTCTCATCATCCCCAGCACGATGGCCAGACTGAAGTCGTGAATAAACAACTTGCGACAATGTTGCGAGCATACGTTGGTGACGACCTATCGGACTGGGCAATATGGTTGCATGTCCTCGAATTCGCATATAATAACGCCGTCCACAGCTCTACCGGGACGACTCCTTTCTTTTTGCTGTACGGATTTCATCCAAGGACTCCACTCGATTTTTTGAAACCAGTGAAAGCGGACGCGAAGAGCTACTCCTTGTCACCGACAGCAATTAGCTTTCTGGAAACCTTAGCTATGCACAGGGATAGCGCGAGGTCTGCAATAGCAGCTGCACAAGATAGACAGGCGACACAATATAATAGAGGCCGCAAGGAAGTTCCGGAATTCAAAGAAGGCTCACAAGTTTTGGTTAACCCTCATTCCCTCGAATGGGTGGATGCGAAGGGCACGGGGACTAAGCTCAAACAACGCTGGATTGGGCCCTTTGAGGTGACACAGAAAATCAATCCAAAAGTGTATCGTTTGCGCATGGGTGACCAGTACCCCGGCCTTCCTGTATTCAACATTGAACACTTGAAGCCTTATCATGTTTCGGATAAGAGTTGGGGCGAACGCACCATTATGAAGGAATCCCGACGCATGAAAGCCCCATTGGAGGAATATAGTGTGGAGGCTATCGTCGGTCATCGTAGAACGAAACGAGGACTGGAATGGTTAGTTCGCTGGGAAGGATACGGTCCTCAGTTTGATACATGGGAACCAACTTCTTACCTCAAAAACGCGCCCATTGTACTGAGCGAGTACAAACGGGCCCACAGCTTATGAGTTCAGTATCCACAATCCGAGGGCGAGTTGTCCCTCAATCACTTCCGGCTTGACGTCGGTACGACTCAATGGTCATGTTCTGAGGCTCTTAACTTATGTACTTTGTTCTTGAGTGCGTTATCGCTCACTGTAGTTTCACGTGCTTCTTTCTTTTCTTTTATTGTTCTTTGTTTTCCTTCTTTAGTTTCCCCTTTCTTCTTTTTCTTTATCATCTCTCGATCGTTGTTTCTTCTTCTTCCCTCGTCTTTCATCTCGATTGACTTCCGAGCGAGGATTTCCTGCTCATACGTCCTTCGGGAGGTCAGGTGCTGTTGACGGATTTCCATCGTCAGCGTCTGATCATGGATCTTTTGTTCACAGATGGTTCGGGAGGCCTACCTACGATAGAATTCCGAACGGTCGAGGGGGACTCTTGGATGGCTCTTAACGCTTCCGCGATGACGATCCCAGCGGAAGCCATGGACTACAGATCGCGCAAAGCGGACGATCACCGAGCTACAGGACCCACTGGGGTGTTCTTAGAAATGGAATGGGCATTGGATACGGACTGGTACGACCGCGACGCTAGCTGGCGGCCCTTCATACCCACGAAGTCGGATGACTCGGTTGAGGGGACCTTAAGCGAGAGTGGCCAGGACTGGTTTTTCGATCTGGGATCATCTATACCTTGGGAACAGGGCGACAGCGAAGGTTTCATTATTCCGGGTCCCACCCGCTCAGCAATCGACGCGGACCTCGTCCTCTGGTCTTGGCTCATCGACGAGATTACGACACACCACCCATTCCCCTGCGATTCCGCTCGCCCGCGCCCATATGACCAAGGCATTCTCTTTCAGGGTTTTTCCAGCTGTGAAGAGTTACAAGCAGCAGGAGCAGTTGCGAAGAGAACAGCAGTCGATTACCTCGGTTTCCTTACATGGTGGACGGTATCAATCTCTCGATGGGAAGCGGATCTCGACGCCCCAGTAGCCGACCAGATCAAGAGCCTTCGCCTCGAGCGCTTCCGCAGACGAGGGGTATTAGTGGATTTGGAACAGCATTGGCAGGAGATCAACGTCACGAACCTTCTGCGGCATGGAGTGCCAATTGCTTATCCATGGTCACCCTCATTATCCTGCTCCCCACGCTTCCGTTCCTTCGCCCCTCGCATTCTACAAGCGTATGACGAACGACGAATCTCGACGGGAGGTGAAGTCCACTCCACGGACTTTGACGACTGGTCCGACGAATTTGCTGTGATCCGACAGTACGATCGCTTCTTCCAAGAAACCTGTGTCAAAGGCCGGCCAGACCCAGACGTCCGGTTCGACGACGATTGGGATTATTATGTGGTTGACTTTCGAGGATGGTCACGCCGTCGCATTCCCATCAGCGTGGCTCAGGAATATTATGTTCTCTTCGCGTCTACTGTGGACAGAGAAAGCCAAGGGACGACTGTCCTCTTCCGTCGATGGGAACCTCTGGATAACCTCACAGATGGGCTCCCTCACTTTGTCGGTCCCACCGAGTCAAGTGAGGACTGCAGCAGCTTTACAAGGAGCTCATACGAAATACGAGAGTTACATAAATACAAGCACGCTCCGATCCCGGGCGAACGATTCGATTTGGAGGGTCGTCTCATACTCCCGTTGCCTCTCGCTGGTATACCTCTGAACAGGATGCATCCCCGGAAGCATGGTACCCGAGACGAGCTCTCTCTGGGCGCTGGCCGATTGCTTCGGTTGATGGTATCCAATAGCCGGCAACGTGGATCCGGATTCTCGGACAGCGATTCAGCGAGTACATCGCAGTCACGTCCCACATCTCGAATTTCGTCCACCAACCGGAGTCGTGGCCGTTCAGCCTCTCCTCGCCCTCAAACCTATGAACAGCGTCGTGCTGGTTCCACCCCGATAACACCAGCTGGCCGTCAACGAGCGATTGCGAAACTGGAAGAAGAATGTAGTATGATCACCTACCACGGCACCATCTGGTCAATCCCGCCTAACCTGGATTGGGATACGTCCTTCTATAGGGACAGTATTCTTCTTTTCCCTGATAACCGTACGTTGACTCGCCTTCGGTACTGGGCAGCTTGCGATCCGGGGATTTCATCCATGCGCCAACTCCTCGAATTGGCAATATCTCGCAACATGAAGTTCATCATGGCGACGTCGATGAGTGATCTGAAGACTTTTAAACCCATTACCACTCCAGAGTTATCCGAGCTTACGAAACGCACCTACGAAACCGGCTTCCAGGAGGAACACCTAAAGGACATTAACGGTGGCGCGGCTTTTCGTGACCAGTACATGGGCAAATTAGCAGATATCCTACGGAGACCGCAGGCTAGAGCTCTTATCAGTATGGGTGGCCCCACAGCCTGGATTGCCAAACGTTATGGTGGTCCCCCCATGATTCAACGCTTTATGGACGGCCCATCAACCCAAGTCACTGTCCATCATAGGGGAGCGGTCACTTCTTCCCCGTTCTACGACGAACCCTTGTTCCACGATCAGATTTCGGCACAAGAGGAGAACCTTGTCCATGGCTTCGTTCCAGCTGAGAACCCAGAACATCATCGCTGGCTATTCCCCACCACCGAGATTATGGAGGATTACTGCAACCACTGGCGTGGGGAATGGACTCAAGGCTGCGATCTCATCTTCCATAACATCGCTAAGGGACTGGACCGAGGCACAGCTAAACCTCTCACGCGGAAAGGTTGGAAAGCTTATCTTCACAGTCCAAACCATGGTACCCGGCGTCCGGCAATTGTCCTCACCAACTCCCATTTTACTCGCACGGATGAGCTCTTACGTGATTTCCCAGGTGGATGGCACGGGCGGCGCATTGCGGATATCCCCATCCCCATTCCTTTTGATTCGTTAGATGGAAATTAGGGGGGCTCTGTGACATATGTTCAGTGTCTGCACAAGTCTCTGGGGTAATTTCCTTCTTACGATGTTATACTTTGTGTTTTGTTTATTTCGCTTACTTCATGACTGTCACGATTCAACTCGCATTAGTCACACTAGCACACGTGTAGTAGTGACATCTTTTTCTATTCATCGTACCACCACTACGTTCGCTCATTGAGCGGCCGCGTCGTATCGCGTCCTCCTTTAGAGTCAAAGTAAGTGATCCGAGTTTGTGAGATCATTGAATATTCTCCTAGAGGTATTCAAATATTCAACTACCTTCCTTCTCGAACTCTACTTCCTTAAGGACTTCCTGAGGAGGAGCAGAGGTCGCGCAACGGATATCCGAAGCACCAGCGACCTCCGCTAAGAGTTCGTGAATCAAGAAGACCAAGCCGTACGAAGTACAATTGGTCTCCACACCTACGTAACAGGATAAACATCCACGTTCGCCAGACACCACGTCGTCGCTTCGACCACCCACTCCTACTGTGCCTCACAGGACACCTATTACACATGGACTCCAAGTCATATCATGGACCTGATGAATCAGAAGTTGGGACTGATGTTGAGACAAGATCTCGTGACCTTCATGAACCTGGACAACGCTAATACATGCTCGATCCACAGGCTCAGAAGCAATTTCTGTCCACCGTATTGAAGGTTTAGGTGGGCTTGTTCTCCAAGTTCTCTTTGCTTGAATCATACAACAATAGTTCAATCGCTTCTCTTTGGTTATTTTTATTTGCTGGGCATTTATCATGCATTCTTGAATATTTTTGTATACTCCCTGTAACTTGTATATCTAATGCAAATTTCTGAAAACAAACGAACCACACTTTGGGGAATCAGAGAATCTCTGGCTGATGACGATACATTGACCCTCATCACTCTCAATTGATAAGGAGTCTGAGCCAGTAGACTGGCATCTGTCTCGAAAAACTGCCCTGCTCCTTCGCTTTTTCAGGACTGCAAGATCTTGCAGCAACAGCCCTCCAAACATGGTCGTCATCACCCCCACGATGTTGTGTGGAGTCCATGGTGGTAGAGCACAAGGGAAGATCTTTCTGTGGTTTCCTCGTACCACAAAATTTTCTTCACGCCCTTTCAGTAGCAACTGCAGGAATGCTGCACAACATGGGCAACATCGTTTTGACACTCCAATCACCTGCCTGTAGCCCTATAAATGGGTAAATCACAGGACGGAAAGGAATAAAACAAAGATATTCTACCTGTAATTTTGACACATCCATCCCCTTGTACTCATTGCTGTCGGCTGGGAAGTGTTCGGTAAAGGAAGGTAGGACACTTGCCAGGCAGGCTTCACAATGGAGGGTCCCTTTGAATGATGTTTTCTCCAGGTTTGAAAAGAAGCATTCACTTTTACAGTGTTTATCAACGTCAATTTTCAGTTCCTTGATCATGGACGAGATATTCCTTGACAATTGTGCTCTGTCTTTCTTGTTACGCCTAGTGTTTTTTTTTTAAAGGTTCAGTTCAGTCCGGTTTTTTGCCCCGAAAACGCGCAACCGGTCCAGGACCGACCCAGATATTGAGGGAACCGAACCGAACCACCTAGGACCGGTCTTTTGCGGTCCATGATACCGGTTCAGACCGATCCAGACCGGTTTTTTTGCGTATAATTTATTATACCAATATAAACCATTTGTATCTCAACCATTATTACTCTGAAAAATAAACAGGTTATATAAAATAGTAAAGCATATAAATACCCATCATTCTACCAATTTTCAAGAGATTTAATGAAGATTTGACATAGCTATGACTGAAACCGAATTACATCTCATAGAGACTCAGGTAAAATATGGATTTGGTTATATCTTTCTCAATTCTTAACCGTTTTTGATGAAACAAAAACCCAATAAAAGGCAATAAACGTGGTTACAAGGCTATGTAACGCACGTGACCGTTTAACCGGTTGCAACCGATTAAAACCGGTCTTTGAACGGTTTTAAAAGATTTTCGAAATGAGGCAACCGGCAACCGGACCAACCCCAAATTGGGGCAACTGCAACCGAAAAAAAGACCAGACCATGGTCCGGTTCAGTTCGGTCCACCGGTTTTTTGCGGTCCTATGGACTGAACCTTTAAACACTAGTTACGCCCCTGATACTTTGGCATTGACTGCCATTCAGAGATCTTTGTCTCAATATCATGGACCTGCATTAGGACTTTGGAGTCCTCATGGAATTTTTGCAAGGTCACCACCGTCTCGGAGTGTTTTGGACCTTGACCTGATCCCCACTGTTAGCAGGCAGTGTTGGCCAAAGCAAGGTCGAAGTTTGCGGCTGCTGCTCTCGTCACACCCTCCTCCAAGAACTGACGGATGTCATCTTGGGAGGGAAAGTCTCCAGTCATACCCGTATTTGGAAGATGATTACCCAAAAAGAGATCCCGCCACAGGAGCATGCTTTTGTGAGCCGCTGGAGCAACCAGAATGTCGACAGAGACTGTGTGGCACTGGTGTTTCTGCATATATTCCACGATGATTTCGACGGCATCAAAATGGGCAACCATCAGCTGCAGCCAGGCCGTATATGCGGTTGGCAAACTCTTTCTTTGCTGAAAAATGGCAATACTTTCCATTCCTCCACTGTTTCCTACCGGATTCCACAGATTCCAGCTGGAATCCAGGAATTCTGAAGGAATCTGACTGGAATATGCAGGAATCCAAGTGGAATAGGCAGAAAATCTCATTATTTAGGTTATAAATCAGAATAGATCAGCACTGAGCTAGAGACTTAATCTGCACTAATTCAATTCCTCAACAGACAAAATTTCTTATACAATTCACACCTAGTCAAGTCATAGACCTCAGTAGACAAATTTTAATGTATTTTATTGAGACATAAAATCTATTTTACTACAAATTCACACCTACTCAAGCCATAAGATCTCAATAGAACAAATTTTTAATGTATTTTATTGATACATAAAATCTATTTTACTACAGTAGGGAAGGGGGATGGACAAAGAGAAGTATGAGGAATAGGGAGGCATAGGGAAGGGGGGAGGGGGGAGGGAAGGGAGGGGGGAAAGATGGGTACAGAAAGGTACACATAAGGAAGGGATAGAGAAGGGGGAGAGAAAAGGAAGGGGGGATGGACAAGGAAGAGGGAGAGAAAGGGGAGGGAAGATGGACAAGGAAGGGGGAGAGAAAGGGGAGGGAAGATGGACAAGGAAGGGGAAGAGAAAGGGGGGACAGGGAAGGGGGGAAAAGGGAGGGAAGGAAGGCTCAATGATGTGGGCGCATCTTTGTCATGTCACATTGCCGTTGTCGTGTTGCATTGTCGTTGTCGTGTTGCGTCGCCATCGTGTTGTGTTGTCATGGTGTTGTGTTTTCTCATTGTCCGACGACGTGGGTGTGCGTCATCGTCGTGTCATGTTGCCATCGTTGTGTTGCGTTGCCATTGTGTCGTGTTGTCGTCATGTTGTGTTCTCGTGGTGTTGTGTTGTCATTGTCATGTCGTGGCGTGTCGCTGTCGTGTCCTGTTGTCGTCGTGTCGTGTTTTCGTAGTCATTAGTGGGGTGGGATGGGATGGAGGAGGGGGGGCACTTACCTTTGGATGATGACGAATGACGTCGCTATCAGCGATGTGGCATCGTTTGCTGGTGACGTGGCGTTCTTGTATTGTTCTTGATGCATTGAGGTGGTCGGGGTTGCTGATTGATGAGTGTCGTGGGTGGTGGTGACCACGGGTGATTGTGGTGACGTGGCGATGGGTGGGCGTCGTGGATGATGGTGGTGGTTGAGAGGGTGTGTTGTTGATGATGCCCAAATCAAGCGTCGGCAAACACCGACACTCAATTTGGGTGTCAGGAATTCTGTTCCGTCATGTTCCGTGATCATTCCTTCTGGGTGATTCCTGGAACCATTCTGGCGGAATTTGAATTCCATTCAAAATTCTGCGGAATTGATGAAACAATTTGGCAGGGCCCTCTGCCAAATTTGATTCCTCTGGAATTCCAGGAATTGCCTGGATTCCGCCAGATTCCGGCAGGAATCAGTGGAGGACAATAAAGACCTCCTATCGTCGTAGACTTCTCAACAAGGTCATGAGTGCGAGGCGAGAGTGTCGGGTGTAGTGCAGACTACATTGTTGACTTGTGTTGGTGGCATGGTTCCGTGTGGCAGTAACACGCCTAAGATATCCTGTGACCCTGGATTAGGGATGCTGTCACCCAGCGCAGGGCTCTTGTATCCTGGAGGGGAGACGATGGGTTGTCTGGCCATAAATCGTATCTGCAACCCAATCCATGTATTATGAGTAGTCATGGTAAGAAGGTAAGTACTACGAAGGGGCCACAACACAAGATAAACAAGGAACAAACAATTGTAACTACTATGATTCAATGTCATGCCAAGGTAAAGTATAAACCACTGTTACACCTTGCATGAATACAAGCCAAAGAAGAAGAAGAGCAACAACAATGACAACGACAACGATGAGCACATCATCAGACATGTAGTTGTGGAGTGTACCGAAGACTGTCCCAGGTTCTCTGTGACCCCCTCTTCAGCTTCCAATGAAGCCTACAGGCATCCAATAGCCTCCTCTTTGTCGTTCAACTCAAGGGGGGAGCAGGATTTGAATTTGCCATATGGGGCCAGTTAGTTAGTCCAGCCGCCAGGCCGTTAAATTTTATTTTATTTTAAGTACCAATTTCGGGTAATTTATGGACTGGATGAGCTTAGATTAGACTGGTGCGCTCTCTGACGTGTTTGACGAGCTCTCCTTACTTACCCGTTCTGTTGTCCTTCCAATGATGGAGACATGCTTGACACGAACGACGCAGTTGTTCCAGCTGTCATTGTGCAAGAGGTTGGGCTACCTGCAGACGAGATGCTTGATGCGACTGATGCAGTTGTTTCAGCCATCATCACACAAAAAGTTGGCCTACGTGCAAATGAGCTAGAAGCCATCAACACATGAACCAACAGTGGGAATGGGCATGAAACTCACAAATTTGCTATAGATCTCAACATACCCACTGCCTCTGCAAACTCTGACCTGAGAAGCCTATGAGTAGGTTTGAGGAACACCAGTAAATGAAAGCTTGTGAGAGTGTGTGATTGCGGCGAGAGTATAGACAAAGTTGAGGCCGATGACAAAAGCAGAATAATTATCTCCAGACGAAAAGGCTGTGAGACATTGTGGGTAAGACATTTCTTTTCATGTCATTTTCTGCCTTCTACTCACCACTAACTATGCAGTACCATCTTTTCTGCGTTGGACTGGATCATGGTATCAACGACTGGGTTTGTGACCCATCCAAGAGCGTAGAAAAAAGCAGAGGAAGGGGCAGCAAACGAAGGCGTGCAGTGTAGATAAGGTGGCAGCTGACACAATGCCCAAATGATGCCCAAAACACAGTACCTATTTATAGACTTTACCTATATATGGTAATTTATTTGCACGCTGGTTAGTTAGTCCTGCCATAGTGGCCTTATGAAAAAAATCAGCATGATATATTAAATTAAAATTGTGTACCCCCCTTGGTTCAACTTGCAGACTCGATTGGAAAAGCGAAGGTCATGGCAACTTGCAAGGCCACAGGTCCTCTCAGTTGTTCTCAAGTGACTCAAGCTCCAATGATGACCAGGTGAGAAACTTTTTCTTTTTATGAGACAAATGCGCTAACACTTTTTGTTCAAGCAGGCTAATAGCACTACAGAGTATATTTCCATGCACAGCCCTCCATCCACACCGTCCACACCGTCGGAACCCTCATTTTCCCTTTTACCTTCTGCCTCGACTCTCCAGGCTACTCAATCGCAGCCATCCAATCCATCAACCAAGACTGATAACCCCCCATGCAGTCAG
>NW_001890051.1:0-1281 GCF_000143565.1 Laccaria bicolor S238N-H82 | reverse complement strand
TCACCCTTCTCACACAAGAAGGCTGACCATGACTGCTCACTACAGCTAGTAACTCAACTCCACATCATATTCTCTCCTGACCATTTCGTTGTGGGTAGCCGGCGTATCAAGGCTTAGGCCACCTAGACCTCTGGGCCGGCTCCGAGCCTCCTCCAAGCGTTGTTATTCAGCACGAAACGAAGACCCACCCTAGACGCTCTTGAATGCACTTTTCTTCGGTTTTCTACACGCTACTCCTGTTATACGCCATTTCCTTCGACGTATGGCACCGATGACCCGCGCCCGTGCTTCCTCTACTCATGCCTAAGCCCTTCATGGTGGCCATGGCATGTTGGTCCACCCTCCCCTTGCTGAAGCTATGACTCCTACGGGAAAGGGGTTCCGGTAACGGATACCTGTTGTAGCAGAGATGCGTTCTCGAGGTCAGCGGGGGGTTGGATCCAGATTGACTGCTTTGCTTGCTCTTTGGGGACGCAAAGGCGAATGGGGAACACGCGCGGCGAGGTTCTGCTCGAGGGACTTTTTGGTTGCGGTTTAGCGCACGGACAAGAAAACGAGGATGGTGTCTTTCTGAGTGATCAGGTGGTGAGTGGGCCCTGTACGCCTTGCGCGAGACGCTGCTGGGAGTGTGGGTGACGGGTCGAAGTCCACGTTAACTGGGTTGATCGCTCATGCTATCCCATGCTAAGACGGGTGGGGTGAAGGAGGGTTATTGATGGGACGGTTCTCCCTTAGTAGTTGTCGTGACGAATAGGGGGACCAAAAGGAGCGGGGTTGGGTGAGCGTTGGGGTGGTATGTCCTCTTGTGGGCTAGCACCGTGGCGGGGGTGGCCTTTTAGGCTTCGAGAGTGTGTGTGGTTGAAGATTTGCATGTTGGTTGGGATGAGATCCCACAATTTTTTCCGACTTGTCACTTTCGTGGTGGCTTTTTTTCAGTTTTCATTTGCTTGAGTTGTAGGCATGCACTGGAAGTGGGGTTGGTATGCAGGATGTACCTGGTACGTCTCCTCTCGTGTTTGTTTTCCTGCATACTTATCATTATGCGTGCTCTTTAGATTTTTACTTGACATCGTGCGGTTGTTCTTGACCTTTTTTTTTGTTGCGGTAAACAGCTTTTTAACAGGTATATCGTTCTCCTGGGCGTGGATGGCAATGGTACGTGTGGTTTGCAGTATGCTTGAGTTCAGGCAGATGTTAACCCTTGGATTTTAGGTCGACAACGCCGAATATTGGTTGCTGCAAGTGCAACACAGTCTTCTCATTCTCGTAGGATGAACTTAC
>NW_001890052.1:12823-14999 GCF_000143565.1 Laccaria bicolor S238N-H82 | reverse complement strand
TACGCTTCTCTTCATACAGTAATTGTTACTCCTCATCGCTAGTGTTTGGAAGTTAAGTTAGTTAACCCGGAAAATAACCGAGACTGGACCGAACCGTAACCGATCAGGACCGCAAAAATTACCTAACCGATCCTAACCGTAACCGCGGTCTGGTTAGTGGTTAGGTGTCATCCCAAAATATTCAAGACCAAACAAAAACCGGTTAGGACCGGTTATAACCGGTCTTTGTGTCCTAACGTTACACACAAATATTCCCCTGTTTAAACGCTTTCTAACGATCCAAAAATCATATTTTTTAGTGGAGAATTGACATATTTACGGTGAATTGAAATTTAAGTGACTATTTTCCTGTCGTCACATGTGTGATAATGTGACATTGATACAACAATGGCGATCCATGAGAAACGCTCGCAGGTCGGGTGTACTCGACCTGCGAGGTTGTTTATGAAAATCGTGCGAGGCGGTGTTTCACCTACACACGCCTCGCTGGTGCATGCAGCATAATGCTTGTATTAGAAATATAATATAGGTTTGTAATTATGTTAGTACAGAGAAATAACCGGTTAGGACCGGTCATGTAACCGACCGCTAACCGTTACTAACCGATATAATCGGTTAGTAGCAGTCCGGTTCGGTTATTTTGGGTTTCGTGGCACAAGGTAACCGGTCTCGGTCTCGGTTAGAGCCCTTGAGGGCTCAATAACCGGACCGGACCGGACTTTCAAACACTACTCATCGCGTCATTTGATCAAGCACCTCCAGGCCATATAACTAACCATTACCATCCTAATACATAACCGATCCATCATGCCCCCACTCCCCCCGTTCATGCGCCCATACCTCAACCTCGCGTCCTCCAATGACGACCGTCTATCCATATCCTCCCTCCCGCAACTAATCACATTCGCAGCCCAGCACAATCCCCACCATACATTCGCCCTCTAACTCCGCACCTCAGACTCACCTCGATGCGAACTTTCCTTTGTGCAGCTCGGGGAAATGGTGGAACTTGCGTCGGCGTGGCTCGTCTCATCAGGTACGACTACAGGCAGGGAGAGGAGGGAAGAGAAAGTAGGCTGCGTAGCGATATTTTTGGCGAGTGATGTTGGGTTGTTTGTGTATCTGAGTGCGTTGTTGTGGATTGGTGTGCCGGTGGGTTTTCTTTTCTTCTCTCGTTCTGTTTACTAAAGGACGATGTTAAAAAATAGGCCCTCCTCCTCTCCGCCCGCCTTAGTCCCACATCAATCGCACACCTAATCAAAGAAACATCCCCCACCTCCATCCTCGTATCCTCCCAAACATCACTCGTCGCCCGTAAAACACTTTCTCTTCTCCCTTCAACCCACTTCCCCCCCCCCAGCCTCGTCACTGCTCCCCCCTACTCCACGTTCCTCCTCTCAGGTTCCCCCACACCCGACTGCCCTCTATCGCCAGTTCCACCTCCATACGAAGACCACCTCCCCACAGATCTCGACGCACTCATACTCCATTCATCACGGACCACCGGGTTCCCAAAGGCGATGCACCACTCCCACGCGTTCTTGCTCCTCTTCGCATCTGCGCATCGTTTTGAGGAGAAGATGGGGGAAGGGTCTAGCGTTGTTACGTCGCCTTTGTATCATGTTCGTTGGCTGCTTTAAAAATATCAAGCTGACGAAGCTAAGCGGATGGAAATTAAATAACAGGGTTCCGGGCTCCTCGCACCCCTCCTATCTCTATCCATCAACCTCCCATTTGTCCTTCCCCCATCTGGCGTCATACCCACCCCCCTTGCCACCCTCCATACCATCCACTCAACCAACGCCCGCTATTTGTTTACGGTACCGTGTATCATTGAAGATATTTTTTGTCTCCCCGATGACGTGGGGTTGCGTTGAAGAAATCGGACATCGTCGTTGTTGGCGGTGCGCCTTTGGAAGAACTTGTTGGGAGACGGATGGCCGATGGGGGTGTTAGGGTTTTGAATCATTGGGGTGGGTAATTTCAGTTCAAGTCATTGCCCCCTCCCATTAAATCGTGATTTTTTTCTTTTGAAGGTGGTTCTGAGACAAGACCTATCGCGCCTATCGAAAAGGTCAAAAAGAGTGTTTTTGGACGATGGCAGTGGCAAACAAAGACGGGGTTATATTTACAACAGAATATTCAAATCTATCGCAGGCTGGTGGAAAAGTTGAAT
>NW_001890052.1:9631-12621 GCF_000143565.1 Laccaria bicolor S238N-H82 | reverse complement strand
CCCCATTCCACTTTCCTCCTCTCAGGATTCCTCACACCTGACTCCCCTGGATCGCCGTTTCCACCTCCATACGAAGACTACCTCCCCACAGATCTCGACGCACTCATACTCCATTCATCAGGGACTACTGGGCTTCCAAAAGCGATAGACCACTCCCACGCGTTCTTACTCCTCTTCGCGTCTGCGCATCGTTTTGAGGAGAAGATGGGGGAGGGGTATAGCGTTGTTACGTCGCCTTTGTATCATGTTCGTTGGCTGCTTTAAAGATATCGAGCTGACGAAGCTAAACGGATGGAAATCAAATAGGAGGGTTTCGGGCTCCTCGCACCCCTCCTATCTCTATCCATAAACCTCCCATTTGTCCATCCCCCCTCTGGCATCATACCCACCCCCCTTTCCACCCTCCATACCATCCACTCAACCAACGCCCGCTATTTGTTTACGGTACCGTGTATTATTGAAGATATTTTTTGCCTCCCCGATGACGTGGGGTTGGAGGCGTTGAAGAAATCGGACATCGTCGTTGGCGGTGCGCCTTTGAAATACCTTGTTGGGAGACGGATGGCGGAGGAAGGTGTTAGGGTTTTAAATCATTGGGGTGGGTAATTTTAGTTGTCGTTGCCGCCTCCCACCAAATCGTGATTTTTTCTTTCGAAGGTGCTTATGAGACAGGACCCATCACGCCTATAGAAAACGTCAAAAAGAGTGTTTTTGGACGATGGCAGTGGCAAACAAAGACAGCGTTATATTTACAACGGAATATTCAAATTCAATGCAGGCTGGTGGAAAAGTTGAATGTTACTTGTATGTTGCTAGACAGCCATGGAAAGTACTTGCTCGGAATCTCGTTTACCTGTTCCTGTAAGGCGGCTCCAGAGAAGAGCGGTATGAAAGCAGAGATTTCGATGGTGAGTGAAACGGTGCGAAGCTTGGGGAAACCACGAGATAGTACAGCATCGAATCTTCCCCATTCACTTCCGGTTTTACACCGACAGTCGGTTTCAACGTAGACGTCCAGGAATATTTCTTCAATCACGTTGCACCCCGAAATAATGCTAAATTCCTCGCAGATTCCGCAGAGGGGGTCTTGAATATCATCTTTGATTTCGTGCTGAAGGTGCAATGTCCTCAACATTGAGAGAGATGACGCGTTTATCGATGAGGCGAAAGCTGTGTATCCCTGGGTCATTCCAGCTAAAATCATGAGTGAGGCATAATATATATGCAGTAGGGGTCCCCGTACGCACTTGCGTATTTCAAAGTTTCAAGCTGCTGTGTGGCCCTAATCAATGCTTGGATTGCCATCAAATCCTGCTCTCTATCCGCCTCGACGCTCAACATTCGAACTTTACTGAAGTCTAGAACAGGAACGCCATTGGGACGTCTGGCGTTGAGAAGGTGCATTGCATATGAACCACGGTCCAGACTGGAAGCAAATGACTGAAGCTGTGGGGCGGCTTCCGATGCAGAAATATCTTCCTCATGGCTTACCGCCATAGTAGGTTTTGTGATGTAGTTCAAGCTGAGGTCGGCTAGATTCATGCAAGGAAAGAATACGGTGGTTGGGAAATCATGGATGTCTGATATAGCCAAGCGGGACAGAGAGGGCAATTGGATTAGATGCAATAAGGCATCTCGAAGCGGTTGGCGTAATGCATTCCACATGACTGCAGTGATAGGGTCACCAATTACCAGCTCGAAAGATTGAAGATGGTGGAGCTTTCCCAGTACCCGGGGCACATCATCAGCTTCAAAGTCAGGCGAACACATGTGGAATACGAAATTCCGAACCAAATCTGAAATTCCTGGATTGTTGCTGAGAAGAATTCCGAATAATCTAATGATGCGTGGACGGCTTCTTTGTGGGTAGGAACGAGTGGTGATGCGGATGGATCGAAAGATGTATTTGCGACACAATGGTAGGAGCAATGAGCAGGTCTGAGAGCATGCCTCCAGAGCGGCGATATCGTCCTGAAGAGCGCTGATTATCTCTGCGATAATTTCCGAAGGTGAGTCGGAGAAAGACGCCATTGACTGTTGTGGTGGGAACTTGGAAGGAGTGGTTGGGCAAAGATTTCGGCAGATCTTCCCACGATTGACTTTTGGAATGACTTGCCTACTTTCGGGAGAAGATCCAAGTAAGTAGCGTTTTTATGACTCATGTGCATGAGGCCTGAAGTCAGTGATAAGCCAAAGGGCCTGTTCCAATTTCTGGCGCTCTAATTAGCCAACTTGGACCGGGGGTTTGAACACCGGCGCTTAGAGGCGGAACGTCCGGACGCCGCGTTTTGAGCAGCTGAAGTTCCATTTCAAGGTGCAATGAATTTCCACTTTGCTTGATGGGTTTTGACGGAGTGTCTAACTGTTCAACGTTCAGTGGTAACGAGGATGGCGAGAAGACATCCGGAACAGTTAACCTTCTGCCGAACCTCCACACCTGCCACCTACAACTCGACGCGCAGAATCGATGACTGTCTACTACACTGGTACGCTTCTTTTCATACAGTAATCTTTACTGTTCATTGCGTCATTTTGATCAAGCACCTCCAGGCCATATAACTAACCATTACCATCGTTATACTAACCTATCCATCATGCCCCCACTCTCCCCCTTCATCTGCCCATGCCTCAACCTTGCGTCCTCCAATGACGACCGTCCATTCATATCCTCCCTCCCGCAGCTAATCACATTCGCAGCCCAGCACAATCCCCACCATACATTCGCCCTCCAACTCCGCACCTCGGACTCACCTCGATGCGAACTTTCCTTTGTGCAGGTCGGGGAAATGGTGGAACGTGCGTCGGCGTGGCTCATCTCATCAGGTACGACCACAGGCAGGGAGAGGAGGGAAAAGAAAGTAGGCTGCGTAGCGATGTTTTTGGCGAGTGATGTTGGGTTGTTTGTATATCTGAGTGCGTTATTGCGGATTGGTGTGCCGGTGGGTTTTCTTTTCTTCTCTCGTTCTGTTTACTAAATGATGATGTAAAAA